>NW_023276908.1:213730-239913 GCF_003668045.3 Cricetulus griseus
TCTTTCTTATCTTATCTTTGTGTGGCTTGGGTATCAAAGTGATTGTAGCCTCGTAGAAAGAGTTTGGCAATATCCCATCTGCTTCTATTGTGCAGAACAGTTTGAGGAGTATTGGTATCAGCTCTTGTTTGAATTTCTGGTAAAATTCTGCAGTGAAGCCATCTGGTCCTGGGCTTTTTTGGTTGGGAGGCTTTTGATGACTGCTTCTATTTCATTAGGGGTTATGGGTCGATTTAAATTGTTTATCTGATCTTGATTTAATTTTGGTAAGTGATATTTATCCAGGAAACTGTCCATTTCCATTAGATTTTCGAATTTTGTGGAGTACAGATTTTCAAAGTATGACCTTAAGATTCTCTGGATTTCCACAGTGTCCGTTGTTATATCCCCCTTTTCGTTTCTGATTTTGTTAATTAGCATGCTCTCTCTCTGCCTTTTGGTTAGTTTGGCTAGAGGTTTGTCTATCTTGTTGATCTTCTCAAAGAACCAACTCTTTGTTTCATTGATTCTTTGTAATGTTTTCCTAGTTTCTACTTTATTGATTTCAGCTCTCAGGTTGATTATTTCCTGGCATCTACTCCTCCTTGGTGAGTTTGCTTCTTTTTGCTCTAGTGTTTTCAGTTGTTCTGTCAGTTCTCTAATGTGACTTTTTTCTAGTTTCTTCATGTGGGCACTTAGTGCTATGAACTTCCCTCTTAGGACTGCTTTCAGAGTGTCCCATAAGTTTGGGTATGTTGTGTCTGCATTTTCATTAGAATCTAGGAAGTCTTTAATTTGTTTTTTTATTTCTTCCTCAACCCAGGAATGGTGCAATTGGGTGTTATTCATTTTCCAAAAGTTTGCAGGTTTCCTGCCATTTGTATTGTTGCTGAATTCTAGCTTTAATGCATGGTGGTCTGATAAGATACAGGGGGTTATTTCAATTCTTTTGTAATTGTGGAGGTTTGCTTTGTTGCCTACTATGTGGTCAATTTTGGAGAAGGTGCCATGTGGTGCTGAGAAGAAGGTATATTCTTTTGAGTTTGGATGGAATGCTCTATAGATATCCGTTAACCCCAGTTGGGCCATGACTTCTTTCAGATCCTCTGTTTCTTTGTTAAGTTTTTGTCTGGTGGTCCTGTCTAGTGTAAGGGGGGTGTTGAAGTCTCCTACTATAAGTGTGTGTGGTTTTATGTGTGGTTTGAGCTTTAGTAATGTTTCTTTCACAAATGTGGGTGCCTTCGTATTTGGAGCATAGATGTTCAGGATTGAGATTTCATCTTGATGGACTTTTCCTGTGATGAGTATGAAATGCCCTTCTTCATCTCTTTTGATTGATTTTAGTTTAAAGTCCATTTTGTTAGATATTAGGATTGCTACACCTGCTTGTTTCTTGAGGCTATTTGATTGGAAAATCTTTTCCCATCCTTTTACTCTGAGGTATCGCCTGTCTTTGAAGTTGAGGTGTGTTTCTTGTAAACAGCAGAAAGATGGATTCTGTCTTCGTATCCATTCTGTTAGCCTATATCTTTTCACGGGTAAGTTAAGGCCATTGACATTTAGGGATATTAATGTCCATTGTTCGTTGGTTCTTGTTTGGTTTGGATTTATTGTTGGTGGTGTCATTGGGTGGATTTCGCCCTCCTGCTTCTTTTTGTGTTTGGCAATATTAGATTATCTATTGCCTGTGTTTTTGTGCATGTAGTTATGTTCCTTGGGTTGGAGTTTTCCTTCCAGAACCTTCTGTAGTGCTGGATTTGTGGATATGTATTGTTTAAATCTGTTTTTGTCATGGAAAATCTTGTTTTCTCCATCTATAGTGATTGAAAGTTTTGCTGGGTACAGTAGTCTGGGTTGACATCCATGCTCCCTTAGTGCTTGTAGTGTATCTATCCAAGACCTTCTGGCTTTCAGTTTCCATTGAGAAGTCGGGTGTGATTCTGATTGGTTTGCCTTTATATGTTACTTGGCCTTTTTCCTTTGCAGCTCTTAATATTTTCTCTTTATTCTGTAGATTTGGAGTTTTGATTATTATGTGTCGGGGGGACTTCTTTTTGTGGTCCAGTCTGTTTGGTGTCCTATAAGCTTCTTGTACTTTCATAGGCATATCTTTCTGTAGGTTGGGGAAGTTTTCTTCTATGATTTTGTTGAATATGTTTTCTGTACCTTTGAGCAGTGTTTCTTCACCTTCTTCTACACCTATTATTCTTAGGTTTGGTCTTTTCACGGTGTCCCATATTTCCTGTATATTTTGTGTTAGGGATTTGTTGGTCTTGAGGTTTTCTTTGGTTGATGAATGTATATCCTCTAGCGAGTCTTCAATAGCTGAGATTCTCTCTTCTGTCTCTTGAATTCTATTAGTTATACTCACATCTTTAGATCCTGATCGTTTATCCAACCTTTCCATTTCCAGCATCGCTTCATTCTGTGTTTTCTTTAATGTGTCTAATTCAGCTTTCATGTTTTGAACTGTTTCAAGAGCTTCCTTCACTTGTTTGGTTGTTTTATCTTGGGTTTCTTTAGCTTCTTTAAGAGATTTGTTTATTTCTTGAATATTTTGGTTTGTCTTTTCCTCCATATCGTGTAATTTTTTGCTTACTTTTTCTTCTATTTCTTTAAGGGATTTTCTTGTTTCCTCTTTGAAGGTCTCTATCATCTTGCTCAGATAATTTTTGAGGTCCATCTCTTCTTCATACACTGTGTTGGGCTTTTCAGATCTTGCTGGAGTGGAGTCCTAGATTCTGGTGGTGTCATATTGGTCTTTCTGTTGTTGAGCGGGTTCTTATTCTGTCTTCTTCCCATATCTTTTTCCAGTGAGTGCAGGTAGGATCTCTCTATCTCCTCTTGTTACTCTGTAGTGTGTGTGGACCAGGAATTCAATGTCCGAAGCTCTGGATGGTTTTGCCTCTCCTCGTAGCCTCCTCACTCTGATGGCGTTAGGCCTCTTGGTGGATCGGTCGCCGGGAATGGAATGAAGAGTGGCCTGTACCCAGATTCGGGGAGCTCCTCCCTGCCTGGACGTGTCTGTTTCAAGCAGGGACGAGCCTGGAGGGATCTGGGTGGATGGCGCTTAGGACAAGAATTGGGTAAAAGCAGGGGTGGCTCACCTGGTCTGCGATGAGTCCACGGAAAGGGAAGGAAGAGTGTCCTGAACCAAGCCAGATTCAGGAAGCTCCACCCTGCCTGGGCGTGTCTGTTTCAAGCAGGGACGAGCCTGGAGGGATCTGGGTGGATGGCGCTTAGGACAAGAATTGGGTAAAAGCAGGGGGTGGCTCACCTGGTCTGCGATGAGTCCACGGAAAGGGAAGGAAGAGTGTCCTGAACCAAGCCAGATTCAGGAAGCTCCACCCTGCCTGGGCGTGTCTGTTTCAAGCAGGGACGAGCCTGGAGGGATCTGGGTGGATGGCGCTTAGGACAAGAATTGGGTAAAAGCAGGGGGTGGCTCACCTGGTCTGCGATGAGTCCACGGAAAGGGAAGGAAGAGTGTCCTGAACCAAGCCAGATTCAGGAAGCTCCACCCTGCCTGGGCGTGTCTGTTTCAAGCAGGGACGAGCCTGGAGGGATCTGGGTGGATGGCGCTTAGGACAAGAATTGGGTAAAAGCAGGGGGTGGCTCACCTGGTCTGCGATGAGTCCACGGAAAGGGAAGGAAGAGTGTCCTGAACCAAGCCAGATTCAGGAAGCTCCACCCTGCCTGGGCGTGTCTGTTTCAAGCAGGGACGAGCCTGGAGGGATCTGGGTGGATGGCGCTTAGGACAAGAATTGGGTAAAAGCAGGGGGTGGCTCACCTGGTCTGCGATGAGTCCACGGAAAGGGAAGGAAGAGTGTCCTGAACCAAGCCAGATTCAGGAAGCTCCACCCTGCCTGGGCGTGTCTGTTTCAAGCAGGGACGAGCCTGGAGGGATCTGGGTGAATGGCGCTTAGGACAAGAATTGGGTAAAAGCAGGGGGTGGCTCACCTGGTCTGCGATGAGTCCACGGAAAGGGAAGGAAGAGTGTGAGTAAAGATATCTTAACCTACAAGCTCACGTCACACCTGGCGCCCAACGTGGGGCAGATATCTTAACCTACAAGCTCACGTCACACACTCCTCTTCTGTTTCCTTTCAAAAATGAGCAGGCCTCCCAGGCACATCTATAGAACACAGCATGGCAAGTTATATTAGACTTGCCACAGTCTCTCATGTCACAGTTGGGAGAGGCAACCCAGTAGGAAGGAAAGGTTCCAAGGTGAAGGCGAAAGTGTCAGAGATGTTCACACATCTACTGCTGTGTGAACATCTACCCAAGAATACCTATCTATATTACTATTACTTATATACAGAGGCCCTGGCTCAAATCCAGCCAGAGTCTGTGATTTCCACTAGAGTCTCTGTCATCCTTTATAAGTCCTGCTCAAATTGATTCTGTGTTCCATGTTTTCATGGTGTCATTGGCCCCTTTGGTTCCCACAATCCAACCTCCCCATATTCTGTGGGGTTCCCCTGATCCTGCTATGTGTTTGGTTCTGTGTCTCTGAATCTGTTTCATAATTTTGGGAGAATGCCTCCCTCATTCCTATGAGTATGCCATAATATCACTAGTATCTGGGTAGTCAGCATCCTGTTTCTGGTCATCTAACAGTCAGGTCTCGGCTCACAAGTTCTGCTCCACCATTACCCCAGTACATCTTACAGGAAGGACAGATTGTAGGTGGAAGGTTTTGTGCCTTGATTGGTGTCCCAGAGCCATTCCTGGAAGTCTTCTATTGTTATAGAAGATGGCTGCTTCAGAGTATGTATCTCTCACTACTAGAAGTCTTGGCAGGGTCACTCTTGTAGATTCCAGGGAGTTTCTACTGTAGTAGTGACCAGCCCCCCCATTTTGGCAGTCATAACAGCCGAACATGTGCTTGTATGACCTTATCCTAGTCACTAGGAAGTAAGATGCCTGCCTCGTGGCAAGGAACCAATCAGAAGTTAGCTGGTGGAGCTATGCTTTACAGCTCTGGGAGTGCTTTTCGGACAAGTACACAGTAATGACGAGCAGAGCATAGCATCCATCCTGGGAGGGCCTTGGGCCATAAGAACCAGTTGACCAATCAACACAGGGCAAGCCCTCCAAGCCTGGAGGCACATCAATCCTGAGCCTGTGCGTACCCCTAGACACTCCCCTTATGCTACCCTATAAGATCTCTATGCAGATTCTTTGAGTGGTCTTTGCTAGCCATCCGCCATGGAGGGTGGATGAAAGACCCGAGTTAACATGGGGTTAACTCGTTAAATAACTACCTCGTGCAGTTTGCATCAAGCTTTGGAATCTGCCTGGTGATTGGGGTGACCGAGGTCCTTGGCTGAGATCCTGGAGGCCTGAGCTTCTGGGGGTCTTACAGTAGTTTTTCACATTGCTCCCGAAGTGTCCCTACCATTCCAGCAATTTCTCCAACTACCCTCTCCTTCCATCTCACCTCACCCACCTGTTTCTTCTTGTTCTCATTCACACCTGCCTCCAATTCTTCCACAAAATCTGTTCTATTTCTTTTTCCCAGGAAGATACATGATCCCCCCACTTGACTTTTCCTTGTCACTTAGCTAATATTTGCATTTGATAAAACAGGGCATCGAATAGATTGTGTGCTATATTAGTGTCCATAAGTAGAGCTCAGATGGGTGTGTTTGTTCACCAGTTCCAGAAACTTCTGTGGAATCTTTAGGATTTTCCAAAAATAAGTTCATGTCTTCCCAAGATGTATTTTAAAGCCAATTAACTAGGAACATTTTATTTATCTGTGTTGCCTATTTGTTCTTTCCAGGGCATCTGAAGGAATACGGAATAAACATGGCGTCTTCAGCATCTTTGTGTCAATCCTGGTCTTAGAGGGGAAGCTGTCAGTGTCTCCAGTGAGTTGACAGTGGTTTTTCACATGTCTCCTACTGCCCTGGTCTATCTTCTACCCCTAGTTTTCTGTTTTCATCATTAAAATTTTTCTCTTTTGTCCAATTCATTTATTCAGTCAGTCTTATGAGTCATAAGTGGAATCAGGTTTGTGTTTCTTTTGCTTTCATCTCTGTAGGTTCTGGGTCTCTATTTATTTGTCTGTTTCATGTAAGTAATTCTAAAGTTCCATATCACTATTGAGAGCCATGGGAATTTTAGTAATCTGAAAAATGAACCGCAAGGTATCATGTTTCACTTCTAGCATTAATAAAGTTCCTCTTTTAAAACAAAAGTTAATATAATTAAAATTTGTTAATGCTGTTAATCACTTTACAGGATGAACTCTTTCTTTTTAAATAAATTCTTTTCTCTTATAATGTATACTGTTTATAGTTTCTTCTTTCTCATCCCTTCCAAGTTTCTTCCAAACCCCCTAACTTGGGCATCCACTCCCTTTCTTTCTGTCGTTGGAGAATAATATGCCTCTAAGTGATAACAACAAAGTATCAGAATATAAAATCTAACAAGATGAAACAAATACTATCGTATTGGTGTTGGACCCAACAACCGAACAAGAGCAAAAGTACTAAGAGCCGACATAAGAGTCAGAGATCCAATTGTTCTCTTAAAACCCAGGTGTCTCCTGACAGAGATGCTAGTAAACAAGGAGGACCCTAAGAGAGACATACATGGTCCCCTGGAGAAGGGGAAAGGGTCACGATCCCCTGAGCAAATTGAGAGCACAGGAAGGGGGGGAGGGAGCCATGAGAATGAGAAGGAAAGAAGAGGAAGGATGCAGAGGTCATGAGGGAGCAGAAAGGTTGAGTCAAGGGAAGAATAGAAGAAAAGATATGTGATAAGTAGGGCTTTAGTTGGCGGGGGGGTGTGTGTTAAAGGAGGATGGGAGGGAGAAGGGAACTGGGATTGTCATGTAAAACAATCTTGTTTCTAATTCAAATAGAAAAATGATAAAAAGCCCAGGTGTCTCATAAAATACTAAGGTTATAGTTATAATACACATCTGGAGGATCCTGTGCCCACTCATGTAGGCCTTTCCATGTTGATTCAGTCTCTGAGAGTTCACATGTGCCTTGCTTAGTTGATTAATGGTGCCTTGTACTCCTGGTGTCTTCCATTCCCTCTGGCTCTTATGCTCTTTCTGCCTCCTTTTCTTAGGGGTTCCTTGACCTGTGAAGGGCTAGATTTGATGGAGACATACCATTTAGACTGTCCACACTGCAAGTCTTACAGCTCTGTAGGGAAAGTTATCCTGGCCATTGGAAGCCAGGCAATACCTGTAGGTATTAGAGATCTGAAGGAAGCCAGGCAATTCCTGTTGATGTACAGATCTGAAGGGAAAGTTATCCTGGCCACTGGAAACCAGGCAATTCCTGTAGATGTAGAGATCCGAAGGGAAAGGTATCTTGGCCATCAGAAGCCAGGTGATACCTACTGCTTGGATCGTAGAGATCTATGTCCCGACCCGCAAGACGTCAACCTGGGCCAAGTGAGTCAGGGATAGGGTATGGGGACAAGAGATGTAGAAAGAAGACCACAAGACAGGATTCTGATCAAGTGGCAAACTTTATTTTTTTCTCAGGCTAGCTAATATAGTTGGCAGAGCAGGATATGGGGAGGGTCAGAATGGGTTGTTTGTGCACCAGGTGTTAGTGTAGGCAGGATATTAGGAAACCACAAAGAGAGGATGTTTGGCAGGGTAAAGAGTTCATGAGTAAGAGGTCAAGGAAGGGTTGCTTAGGTGACTGAGCCTGTGGGTGGAAGACTGGGTCAAGCTTGCTTCTTTTCTTGAGCTGAGGTTGTAAGGAGCTGCTATGTAAACTATTTGGCCTGCCAAGCATGGCCTAGGATCTCATGCCAAGCCCTGAGATTTGGCTCCCAACAGATCTACCTGTCTGTACCATATACAAAAGCTTACTGGGGTCTGTATACAATGGCAGAGAAACAATGTGCACCAATGGTCTTTGCTGTTTCAAACAACATCCAGATGGATACATGGTTTTTAAAGTGTTTTATTTCATTTCATTTTCTTGCCCACAGTAAGGTTTAGATGCACCCAGTCGATACAAGCTACAATGCCAGAATCTTTTATCTGAATTCACCTTGTTGAGAGTAGGATGTATGGTGGGTTATCTCCTCCAAAGGATCAGAACAAGCCCAGATTGTGTGGATCTCACCATAAATGTAGCCCTAAGAAAAACTTGTGGTTCAGGGAGGGTGTGGCTGAGAGAAGTATAGAATGTTACCAGAGGGGAGACCCACCACCAAGCCATCCTGGCTCCAGACCCATTGTCCCAGATTCCTGACTGCAGGTGAGCTGGGGAGTCTGTGCAGTCTTGGAATCTGAGTTGTTAGAGCTATCAAAGAAGAACAATCTGCCAGTTGTCTGAATGTCAGTGCAAGGAACCAGGCAATGTTGCCATGAGAGCCACAGTTAGGCTAGGTCACCTGGGCATGTCATTCCGAGTCTCAGCACGGAAAGCACAGGTGCACAGGTGCCCATTTCCTCGGCCAACTGCTCTGATGGGCTATGAGACTTCACAGGATGGTCATGGCATGCAAGGGGAGAAATAGAGTACCCAGGTGCTCCTGATGACTGCATGTCCTCAGAGAGTAAGTCTAGTGAACCCTCTCCTGTAGGTAAATAGTCACAGGCATTGCTGATATGGATATCTTGTCAGATATCCATGTCAGATCCTTGTTTATATTTAGCCTACCTTATTGCCAAGACTATCTCATTTACCATGTGTGTTATCACTGGGATATCGAGACACGAAAACACTGTGGCCAAATTAGGCTCACACAGATCACGGATGGCAGATGTGAAGCACAAGCTATTTGTCTGTGGATACATATCCAGTGTCTTTACCCTGGAGGCCTCCTCAGAGGTCTGTAGAGGGAGAGGAGATGCTTTTCAGAGACATTAACCTTGGTAATCAGCAGCTCCAGGGAATGTCTGGCCCAGGAAATGAAAACAAATGGTCAGTTAGATTTGACTCTAGAAATAAGCCACCTGCTTGCCTAGAATTTCTGCAGGACTTCATATCCCCTAAGCCCAAATACCATAGATGAAGCCATGCGTTCTCTTGTGTGTTGTAATCACTACTACTGGAAAAATAAAACCCATCTTAAATCTGTCCCTTCCAGTAGATTCTGTATCTAGCACGGGGACTTTCTGATGAAGAAGTTACTGTGTGATTCAAATTTAGCCTCTGCCTCTCATCTTACCCTCTTGTGTTCTTTATAGAAATAACCCTTGCAGTGACTGGCCTTAGATCCTGGGTACTCATAACAATGGTAATATATGGAGTAAGTGACCATTCCAAATCCCTAGCCAAGATCTGTCAAACACAGCCGTCCCTTTCAGCCTGAGCCTAGCAAGTTCTTGCTCTCTACCTTCTAACAGTCAGATCTGCCTCTGAAAACATCCACTTTTAGTGTTTGGAGTGATGGCTCAGTTGTTAAGATCAATGAATTCATTCATAGATGACCAAAGTTCAGTTACCAGAATACACACAGCAACTCATACCCATATATAACTCAAGTTCCAGGGGGATCCAATGCTCTTTTCTGTCTTCTGTGGGCCCTACACATGCTTGTGGTCACAGATATGCATACAGCAAAAAATGCCATACACATAAAACTATTTTTTATTAAATTATTTATTTATTTTTCATACCACCACATTTTCCCATTTTAAAATTTAAATTAGAAACAAGGTTGTTTTACATGTCAATCCCAGTTCTCTCTCCATCCCCTACTCCCCTGCCCCCCACCTGCCCCCTATTCCATCCTGTTTCTGCTCCCCAGGGAGGGTGAGGCCTTCCATGGGGAATCTTTAATGTCTGTCTTATCATTTGGATCAGGGCCTAGGCCCTCCTTCATGTGTCTAGGCTAAGAGAGTATCCCTCTATGTGGAATGGGCTTCCAAAATCCATTCATATACTAGGGAGAAATACTGGTCAACTGCCAGAGGCCACATAGATTTCCCAGGCTTCCTAACTGACATCCACATGCTGGTATTTTGGCTATCAGTCTGGGGCCCATGAGCTCCCCCTTTTTCAGGTCAGCTCTTTCTGTGGGTTTCTCCAGCCTGGTCTTGACCCCTTTGCTCATATCTCCTTCATCAATGCAACTGAATTCCAGGAGTTCAGCTCAGTGTTTAGCTGTGGATGTCTGCATCTGCTTCCATCAACGGCTGGATGAAGGCTATACTATGGCATATAAGGTAGTCATCTATCTCATTATCAGGGGAGGGCATTTAAGTAGCCTCTCCTCTGTTGCTTAGATTGTTAGCTGGTGTCATCTTTGTTGATCTCTGGACATTTCCCTAGTGCCAGATTTCTCTTTAAACCTATAATGGCTCCCTCTCTTATAGTATCTCTTATGTTGCTCTCCTCTATTCTTCCCCTGATTCAATCTTCCCAAACAGTAAAGGGTTGGGATAAGATTTTCCAATCAAATGGAGTAGCAATCCTAATATCTCACAAATTAGATTAAAAACTAAAACCAATCAAGAGATGAAGGTCATTTAATATTAATCACAGGAAAAATCCATCAGCATGAAGTCTCAATTCTGAACATCTATGCCCCAAATACAAAGTCACCCACATTCATAAAAGAAACATTACTAAAACTCAAATCACACATAAACTCCCACACTTATAGTAGGAGACTTCAACACCCCACTCTCACCACTAGACAGGATCTTGAGAGAGAAACTTAACAATGAAACAAAAGAACTAACAGATGCTATGACCAAATTGGGATTAACAGACATCTATAGAACATTCCATCCAAACACAGAAGAAAATGCCTTCTTCTCAGCGCCACATGGAACCTTCTCTAAAATGGACCAAACCAACTACATTTTACCCTCTCTCCAACTATCACTCCTTCCACCCTCCTACCAACTCCCCACTCACTTCTCCTCCATTTCCATTCAGAAAGGATAAGGCCTCCCATGGCAGTCAACAAAGCTCGGCATGTAAAGTTGAGGCAGGACCAAGCTCCTCTCCATTACATTAAGGCTGATCAAGGCATCCCACCAAGGGAATAGGTCCCCAAAAGTCAACTCATGCACCAGGGACAGGTTCTGGTCTCACTTTAGGGGGTCACACAGACAGCCTTAGATAGGCAACTGTCGGCTATGTGCAGAGAGTCTAGGTCTGTTCCATGCAGGCTTCCTAGCTGTCTGGTTAGAGCTCCCATGCGGTTGGGTTAGCTGCCTCTGTGAGTTTCCCTATCTTGATCTTGATCCCCCCCTCATATACTGGACTCCCAGAGATCAGCCCAGTGCTTGGTTGTGGATCTTTGAGTCGGCTCCCATCAGATAGTGAATGAAGGTTCTAAGATGACAATTAGTGTAGTCACCAATATGATTTTAGGAGAAGGACAGTTCAGGAACCCTCTCCTCTATTGCTAAGAGTCTTAGCTGGTGTCATCCTTGTGGATCACTGGGAGTTTCCTTGGCACCAGGTTTCTCCCTAACCCCACAATGGCTTCCTCTCTCAGGATATCTCTTTCAGTGCTCTCTGTCAACTTGTCCCTCCCTCAACTTGTCCATGCCAATCCCTCATCTTTCCAATTCATATACCCTTCCTTATACCCCCTCCTTGTCCCCAGTTTACCATGGAGATCTTGTCTATTTTCCCTTCCCAGGTAGGTGTTGGGAGCCAAATCTCAGGGCTTGGCATGAGATCCTAGTCCATGCTTGGCAGGCCACATAGTCAACCTTTACATAGCAGATCCTTATAACCTCAGCTCAAGAAAAGAAACAGCTTGACCCAGTCCTCCACCCACAGGCTCAGTCACCTAGGCCACCCTTCCTGGACCTCATGAACAGTTTACCCTGCCAAACATCATCTTTGGGGCTTCCTAATATCCTGCCTATACTAACACCTGGTGCACAAACAACCCATTCTGCCTCTCCCCGTATCCTGACTATATAAGCTAGCCTGAGAAAAGTAAAGTTTGCCACTTGATCAGAATCCTGTTTTGTGGTCGTTCTTTCTGAGTCTCTTGTCCCCATTCCCTTTCCCTGACTCTCTTGCCCCAGGTTGATGTCATGAAGGTTGGGACACCCAGGACAATCCATGTTCCCCTCTTAGGCTCTTCCTTGTTAACTAGATCATCTGGGGCTATGGATTGTTGTCTGTTTATACTTTGATTTACATCTAATATCCACTTATGAGTGAGTATATACCATGTTTGTCTCTCTGGGTCTGGGTTACCTCACTCAGGATTTACATTCATTTGCCTTCAAATTTCATGATGTCATTGTTTCTTTTTTTTGTAACAAAAATATTTATTAAAATTTATTTTTTTGCATTAAAATCCCAGCTCCCCTCCCTCCTCTCCTCCTACTTTTCCCTCCTCCTATCTGCTCTTTCAAAATACCGATATATTTCCACTGTACTTTAAGTGATTATTTGTGAACTCTGGGTGCTGGGTGGGGTTCATTTCTCTACACAAACATACAGGAGAGTGGTGTGTCTCTACATCCCCACTCCATTTTCTCCTAACGTTAGGGTTTGAGGATCGAGTGAAGGAAACACATGGTATAGAAAAATGGCAGCAGATCAAAATTCTTCACTTCATCTTACACACAGGTGGACTTATGGCAGCTAACTTAGTCTAGAATCTCAGATTCTGTGCAGTCTCTTGGGGTTCTCCTCAGGAAGGTGAACCTGAGAGAGACCCAAGGGAATCAACATTGTGCCTGGCTGAGGAAAACATGTGATCCTCACATAGTTGTGAGCACCAATAAGCCTTGCAGTCATAGTTCTGTCCCAGGCTCAAACCCAATGTCCCTGAAGAGATCTTTACAAAGGTCTTGTGTCATGTTCTAAAGGCATAGGTGTAATGATTTCGCTAGACCCAAGATAAATGATAAATGGGTGTTTATAAGGGAACACTTACACAGATAATAACAAAGAACCACAGTTTCTCTGTCCTTCAGAACAGACCCACCGATGCAAAGAAAGACAAAAGAGAGAGACCACACCTCACACTTCTGTCTTTCTGCTTCTGTCTACCTGAAGCCATGCCCAAAGGGGTGTGACCACCATTCCAGGTCCACAGGCAAGATGCTGCTACCAATTTCCCTTTTAGTGTAAAGAAGTTTTTAAGCCTGGTGCAAAAACTATATACATTGACAACAAATGTCACGTATATTCCAGGAAAAGAAAGGTAAACATGCACAAATTAAAACCTACTACCAGTGAGAGCAACACTGAGCAACTGTTACATACTGCAATGTTGACCAGCTGTTACACTGTCAGGAGAGGTAGGCTTAGGTCCTGGAATCTTCTCCAGAGCCAGCAGTGAGAGATTAGCTGGACAGTTGCCCAGGCTATGAAATAACTGTCCTGGTGGGCTTATGAGACTTCACAAGAAGGTCAGGGTCACCAAGGAGGGGGATAAAGGACACATGGTATCCTGCAAAGTGCTTGTCCTCTGGGTTGAGCTCAGGGAATTCTCTCCTGTATGCAAATGGCTACAGGCTCAGCTGATAAGGACAGCTCCTCAGACATGAACTGCAGTTTCCCCAGTGACCACCAGGTGTAGCATCAGGACACACATCCAATACTCAGAAGAGTATTTCCCAGAACCAAGAACTTACCTTGTATCCTGGCTTCCTCTCTTGTCCCTACAGACCTGGAGGTCAGTGACACAGATTTCTCAGACCCTGCCACAGGGCCAGGGGATCATGTTCATTTCCATTCTTCATGTATTTCCTTTGGAAAAGATGGGCTAGCCTATGGGAATCACCTAGACACAAGGCCCAAGGCATCTCAGAGGCCAGGGAGCACATGGGAAAATTCTTCACAGTTCAGTACAAAGAAGAACTGGGATCACCATCATGAAACCCTGCATGGGATGATGGAGTCCAGAGCCATTTTTTTTCTTTTGGAGACAGTGTTTATCTGTGTAGCTTGGAGCCTATCCTGGCACTTGCACTGGAGACCAGGCTGGCTTTGAACTCACAGAGATCTGCCTGCCTCTGCCTCCCGAGTGCTGGGATTAAAGGCGTGTGTCACCACCAATGCCCGGCCCAGAGCCATCTTTATAGGACTCGGGTCACCTCTTCACAAACACCCAGGATGTAAGGATACTGACACGTCAGCTCTTGGGTCTTTGTCCTGTGTCAGAACCCTGACAGATAACCGTATTCGAGAAGGAATCTGCCCCCTTCCCATGGGTCACTCAGCTGATCCCTTTGAAGCCTCACAGACATAATCTTACCTCGATAATGGGAGCAAATTCCATCTTTCTAGAGCAGTGAGAAAACATGGCAGACTAGGTGCCCAGCTGGGTTTTACTGTCACTCAGGCAGTACAGAGACTCCCTACTTGGTACGGACAACCAAGGAGTGTTCACAGCACAGGGCAGCCCCAGGGTGAGCTTCTGTTTTCTCAGGGCACAGGGATACTCATCAGCCATTTTGCTCACTATGTGGTCTGGAAGACTGTAGCATACAAAAGACAAGTAGAGAGGAACATGAGCAAAAACTTAAGATTGAGGGAGTCGGGATTATTTTGAATATAGATCCCACACAGCCTATGGCACTCTGGCAGATGCTCCTGCATAGAAGGAGGCTCAGCCCAGATGGGGGAAAGATAGCAGATCTTGGGAGAAGATGTGTCACAGAAGAAGGATGTATCCTTAGGCCACAGAGACCAGGGAGACAGCCTTGAGTCCCTCCACAAAGGGTCACCAACTATCAGGTACTCCTTCTGACAGGTGAAGACACTGTGAGTTGACAGTGTGTGAGAAAAGAGGACTGGTCCACATTTTGGAGTCTCCTAAGTGGGACAAGGACCTGAAAGGAATCTCATTATGTGTAGGGGAGAAGACACAGGGCAGGTCAGAGGTCTAGAAGCAGGAAGCTTTTGGTGAATAAGAAATGGTAAGGTGGTGGTGGTTTGTTCTCACCCAAACTAAATGACCATGGATTCTGTAGGGTCAAAAGGCCAGCTAAAAAACCTGCCCTGGTTCTTAAACCAGATCCAGACAAAGAAAACCATTCTGGCTCGAAACCACAGCAAGCCAAAGAAACCTGTCCTGGCCCTGAAACCAGAGGCAGTGAAGGAAACCCACCTTGGTGATGGAACCCAAAGCTAGTGAAGGAAACAGTTATCCCTGAACCCAGAACCAAGGAAATGCACCCTGAATCTACAGCCAGAGCCAAGAAACACACTTTGGTCCTGAAGCCAGAGTCAGTGAAAGAAATATCCCCTGACCTGAACATAGAGCCAAAAGCCCTGTGCTGTGGACACTCCTTGGTAGTCAGTACCAAATAGAGAGTCTCTGCACTCCCTGAGTGACAGTAAAACCCATCTGGGGACCTAGTCTGCTATGTTTTCACACTGCTCTAGATAGATGGAATTTGCTCACATCTTGGTAAGAAAAATGTCTGTGAGACTTCAAATGGATCAGCTGAAACCAAAACCAACTCTGTCCCTTACCAACTGAAAAAAAAACCCAACCAATCCCTGAGCTGGAAAATTGATCACTCTGACCCTGATCCCAAAGCTAGCGAAAGACACATGACCTGGATTTGAAACCCGAGTCTGTGAAGGAAACATTTTAGCACTGAAGCCAGAACCAAAGAAACACACCCAGACACTGAAGCCAGAGGCAAAGGAACACACCCAGACTCTGAAGCCAGGGGGAAAGAAACACACCCAGACTCTGAAGCCAGAGGCAAAGAAACACACTTTGGTGCGAGAACCAGAGCCAGTGAAAGAAATACGCCTTAGCTCTGAAAATAGAGCCAAAATGCTATCAATGAATAGTGAAAGAAATAGTTTGGCCCTGAACCTAGAGTCAACTCCGCTCCTGACCGACTAAACCAACCAATCCCTGAAAAACAAAACCAACCCATCCTTCTCCTTGGGAAAACTGCACCCTTAAGAAGTCTTATATAGGGCTGGAGAGATGGCTCAGAGGTTAAGAGCACTGACTGCTCTTCCAGAGGTCCTGAGTTCAATTCCCAGCGACCACATGGTGATTCACAACCGTCTGTTATGAGATCTGGTGCCCTCTTCTGGTGTGCAGATATACATGGAGGTAGAATGTTGTATACATAATAAATAAATAAAATCTTTGAAAAAAAAAGAAGTCCTGTATAAACCCCTCTGCCTCTTCAGTTGAAAGCTGTCCTTTTCTACCCTGGCAGAGCATCCATTTTCCTGGACTCCTTTCCAAATACATCTCTTTCTTAAAAGAGTTTTGTGTGAAGATCTTCTTTTGCTGGTTTGGTGTTCCTGGAGTTTCTTTCAGCCAGGTCCTGCTGCTGTCTTGCACCAAATAAACACACAAAGATATACTAATTATTAAACTGTTGGCCAATATTGGCTAACTCTATCTTAATTATTAACCCATTTCTATTAATTTATGTATTTCCACATGGTTGTGGCTTACTGGAGAATGCTCAGACTTGTTTCTCTTTTGGTAGCTACATGGTGTCCCTTCAAGGCCTCTCTGTGCAGCCCTCCCCCAGCCTTTCCTGGTCCTGTAGCCCCACCTATCCTTCCTGCCTGGCTATAGGCCAAACAGTGTTTTATTCATCAACCATTAAAAGAAGCATATATAGAAGGCCTCTTGGGATCATCTCCCCTTTTTTCTGTCTAAATAAAAAGAAGGTCTTTAACTTTAGTATAGTAAAATTACAGCTAAAAAACAGTTACCAAGCAAGAACTATAGTTAATATTATTTAGTTCATTAACACTGGGCAAAATTTAAAGAAAATATTCTATTATCTATCCTATCTCTGTGAATCTGAACTTTTATATGTAACACATTTCTTTTATCATAACTAATGAAAACCATAACCATAACTATCTGTCTTCAACTCCATCAAAGACCTCAGAAGGATAATATATAAACTATAGAATTGACAGAGACTGTTCCTTCCTCCTCCCTCTGCCAGCCACTTGAGGTGAGTCTGGATGCTATTCCAGCCACAACTACCCCCACCACCTGCTCGTCACATCTTCCTGGGCCTGCTTCTCCCATAGAGTGGACGCACCCAGGCAAGGAGGACCACCCTGAGTCCTGACACACCTCACTCTTGGGTCTCCCTCCACCCTCTGCCCTCTGCTTGAGGCGATCTGAGCTTTCTTCTGGCCCCAACTCCCCCATTGGCCCTTCCTTACTTCTTCCTGGGTCTGCCCCTCAAGTAGAGTGGGATTTCAAGGCAGGAAGGCCCATCCTGAGTCCTGAAACACCTCAACCTTGGACCCCCTCCACCCTCTGCCCGCTGCTTGATGTGAGCCTGACGGCTGGCCTGGACCCAACTCCCCTCAACACCAGCTCCTTAGATCTTCCTGGGCCTGCTCCTCCCATAGTCCAGACACACCTCAGTCTTGGTTCCCCCTCGGCCCTCCACCCTTTGCTTGAGGAGACTAGAGGAGAGGGAGAGACCCCACCTGCACTCACTGGAAGAAGGGATGGGAAGACTCCAGTATAAGAACACCCTCAACAACAGAAAGACCAATATGACACGAGCAGAATCTAGGGACTTCATACCAGTAAGACCTGAAAAGCACAATGCAGAGCAAGAAGAAGAGACAGACCTTAAAAATTACTTTATGAAGATGATAGAGACCCTTAAAGAGGGTCATATTGGTCTTTCTGTGGTTGAGTGAGATCTTATTCTGTCTTCTTCCCATATCTGCTTCTCGAGGGTGCAGGTGGGGTCTCTCTATCTCCTCTTGTGACCCAGTGGTGTGTGGGGCCCAGGAATTCAATGACTGCTGCTCTGGATGGTATTGCCTCTCCTGCTAGTCTCCTCACTCTCCTTGTGGATTGGTTGGCGGAAAGGGATTGAAGAGTGGGGTGTTACCAACTCAGGGAGCACTTCCCTGTCTGGGCGGGTCTTCCCCAAGCAGGCACAGGCCAGGGGAGGTCGGGGTTGAGTGATGGTTTGGACAGGGGTTGGGTAAGTGCAGAGGCTCACTCACCTCATTGCAGATTAGTCGTCGGAAAGGGATGGAAGGGTGGCATGTTACCAATTCAGGGAGCTCCTCCCTGCCTGGGTGTGTCTACCCCAAGCAGGCAGGCACAGGCAGGGCGGTCAGGGTGAGTGAAGGTTTGGAAGGGGGTTGGGTAAGAGCAGAGGCTCACTCACCTTGTTGGGGACCAGTAGGCAGAAAGGGATGGAAGAGTGGGGGCAATCTTGAAATTTGCAGGCAAATGGATGGCATTAGATGAAACCATCCTGAGTGAGGTAACCCAGTCACAAAAAGACAAACATGGTATGTACTCATTCATAAATGAATTTTAGACGTGGAGCAGGGGATGGCCAGCCTACAATCCCATTGCCAGAAAGTCTGGGAAACAGCGAGGACCCTAAGAGAGACATGCATGGTACCCTGGAGAAGGGGAAGGGGAGAGGATCTCCTGAGTGGATTGGGAGCATGGAGAGTGGAGAGGGTTCTGGGAGAAAGAGAGGGGGAGAAGGAGTGGAGAGGAGGTCATGGAGGAGCAGGAAGTTTGAGTCGGGGGAAGAATAGTGGAGAGCAGGATGAGAGATACTATAATACAGGGAGCTTTTATAGGTTTGAGGAGAGATCTGGCATAGGGAGATTTCCAGAGATCTGCAAGGATGACACCAACTGGCAATCTAAGCAATAGTAGAGAGGCTCCCTTCAGTGCCCTTCCCTGATAGTGAGATTGATGACTACCTTATATGATATCCTAGAGCCTTCATCCAGTTGCTGATAGAAGAAGAGGCAGACACCCACAGCTAACCACTGAACTGATCTCCTGGAGTCTGCTTGCAGAGGAGGGAGGAGTGATAAGCAAAGGGGTCAAGACTGGCCTGTGAAACCCAAATAACATCTGACCTGAAGAAGCAGAGTTTCTGGACCCCATATCGATGGGTGGGAGGCCAGCATGGGACTGATCCAGACACCATGAACGTGGGTGTCAGTAAGGAGGCCTCTGCAATCTATGGGGCCTCTCTGGTAGTAGATCAGTATTTTTCCCTGGCGTACAAATGTACATTGGGTGCCCATTCCAGGTGAAGGGATGCTCTCTCAACCTGGATACATGGGGGAGGGCCTAGGCCAGGACCTGGATGATATGACAGACTTTGTGGAATCCCCATGGAGGGCCTCAGCGTTCCTGTGGATTGGAGAGATGATGTTTTGGGGCATTGGGAGACTTTGTGGAGGGTAGGGATAGAAGGGAAGGAGAGGGAGCTGTTATTGACATGTGAAGCAAGCTTGTTTCTAATTAAAATAAAATAAATTTTAATATAACAAAACGGGATCAATTGACAACTGGCTTATCTTTATGTTCTGGCCTACCCTGAGAAACACCATTACCCAAGGATTAGAGTCATGAGTCACCATACTGGCTGTACCTGAGTGGTGACTAATCATTTTTACCACATAAAATTTCTACTTGTTGTACCAAACCAATAAAGAAATGCCACAAATCTACTGTCAGATGAGCAGAAAGAGGTCAGGCATTCCTCACAACCAGGCTGACTGGGAGACTGGTCTTTGAGCTAACTGGATTGAACACCTCACACTGATAATCCCCAGCATCTTCGATTCTGACAGGATCTATGCTTAGTTGGCACTTTGTCGGGGACAATGTCATCCTCTCTGTGAGCTGCAGACTTCGGTTATTGAAGATCCAACGGATGGAGACTCCAGTATCACCTGGGAGGCAGGTGAGGACCACAGAGCTCTGTGCTGTAACTGTTGTGCTGGTGACTCTAATAATGGGCTGTGTCACAGGTTCTGTGAAGCAAAAGAGGGAGTGGAAATGACAATAACCCTTCTGAGATCTCAAACAGGCCCCCTCTGTAGTCAATGGACACTTAATCAACCCTCCAGGGTGGAGACATCAGGGCTATGACAATGGAGAGATTTCTTGTGGTTTCTATCTGTCACCTATGGCCATGTGGCCCTGATTTATTCTCTGTGTTTCCTGGTCTCTGTTTCCCTTCACCAGTGCACTCAGTGCATGATCATTTTCAGGGCCCTGTGTTGAGCTTGGAATGGGGAGCTGCACAAATCCACAGCATCTTTTGCTATTTTCCTGCAGAAGAGAATTCCCTAGGCTGGACCCCTCAGGACTAGGTACCGCCTGGAGACTTGTCACCTCTGTCCCTCCCCTTGGGCAGCCTGGCCTTCCCCTGAAGTCCCCGAAACCCATAAGAAGGGTTGTCTTAGTCCTGGAACCTGTCCACTGAGATTTTGATGTAGAAGAAACCCAGATGACCTAGCTAGCTGCAACTGTCATGGCAATACACAGTTGGTTTCATACTCTATGGGTGTAGGTTAATTGGTTAATTGTAGCATGCCATCTCTATCAGGTCGTCAAATTCTAGCCCTGGAGACAAGCTCTCCATGGTCACCTGGAGTTGAGTCTGGAACAGAGGTCTGGATCCAGGGCTGCCTGATGCTCCCCTCACCACGATGAAAACAGTTTTCCTGATAGGCCTTGCCTGACTCTAATGAGGTCTTGCTCAAGGACATGCTCATGGTGAGAGCCCCAAAATTCTGAGGCCGAATGACATCCTTGGGCTGAGTTACTCAGCACAATCCTCTTCTGTAGGTGGAGTCAGGTGAGGGATTCCAGTCTGTTTTAGTATGTCTACCCTACGTGTGTCCTACCCTATATGCTCAAGTCCCAATGTGGAGACAGAATGTAGACTGGAGGATCTCAGTCTCCAACAGTCAGTCCTGAGTGTAGAAAGGGAAATCAGCCCCACCAGAACCCAGAGGTCCTAAAGAATCACTTACTGTATATGTGGAGGTACACATGAGTTTCTTGAGTTTCTAACTGTGCATTTAAGGTTATTAGGGTGTAGTATCCAGCGTCATTCTGGGTGGTGTTTTGGAGCACCAGGGTTCCATTGAAGTACACAATCTCTCTACCACTGTGTGCAGGCCCCAGCAAAGTTTTCTTAGTAATTATTTCCTTCCATGCAATTTCATGTCTGCTGACAATGATTACTCCTTTGTACCAGGAAAAGGCTCGAAGGTTCTTTGGGATATTACGAGGCAGTAGGAGAGCACTTTCCCCTTCAACAACATTGGGTGGCATTGCCTCAATAGAGAACTGGGCTGTAATGGGTGGAAGCCTGCAGGCTGAAAGGAAGGGTAGAGAAAGAGAGACAAATTCATCAATACTAAGACCTTTGTTTTTGGTGAAAAGCTGGTGTCTGATTACTGAGAAGCTCATACCATCACTCAGCTGAGGTGGGTGGGAATGTCTGTCAAAGTCAGAGTAAGAAAGTAAGCAAATCACCTCCATGTTGTCTGTGCATGTGACCGTGTCACTTCCCGTGTGGAGATCTGTCTCCTCCCGTGTTTACACACTCACTGTTCTCACATGCCTGCTCACACTCAGAAAACGTGGAGGTGGGGTCCCTTCCCACACTTCTTCCTCTACAGACCCCAGTCTTCCCATTATGACACCTTGGTCGTCTTATCTCTCTGTATATGGTCAAAGTCTGTCTTCATTCTGAGATGATTTCCTAGTCTTTCTTCCATGCCACTAGAGCTGGGGCCTTATTAGAAAAACTAGTTTGATATTTCTGAAAGGCCTGGCACAAGAACAGGCTGAGATACATGTGGTGGATGGAAGAACAAATATCCATGGATTTTCATGTCCACATATTTATGAAATTCTCATGTGTGCAGCTACTGTCACCAGTTACAAGTCCAGCTGACATTAACTTGTGTGTGTGTGTGTGTGTGTGTGTGTGTGTGTGTGTAGTGTGTGTATGTGTGTGGAGTGTGTGTGTGTGTATGTGTGTGTGTATGTGTGGAGTGTGTGTGTATGTGTGTGGTGTGTGTGTGTGGAGTGTGTTTGTGTGTGTGTAGTGTGTATGTGTGTGTGTGTGTGTGTAGTGTGTGTGTGTTTGGAGTGTGTGTGTGTGTGGTGTGTGTGTGTGTGGTTATGAGTGTGTGTGTGTGAGGGTATGAGTGTGTGTGTTTGTGTGTGTATGAGTGTGTGTGTGTAGTGTGTGTGTGTGTGTGTGGAGTGGGTGTGGGTGTTGTGGGTATGAGTGTGTGTGTGGAGTCTGTGTGTGTAGTGTGTGTGTGTAGTGTGTGTTAGTGTGTTTGTGTGTGTGTGTGTGTGGAGTGTGTGTGTGTGTGTGTGGTGTGTGTGGAGTGTGTGTGTGTGTGGAGTGTGTTTGAGTGTATGGAGTGTGTGTGTGTGAGTGTGTGTGTGTGAGTGGAGTGTGTGTGTGTGTGTGGTTATGAGTGTGTGTGTGTGGGTTTGTGTATGAGTGTGTGTGTTTGTGTGTGTGTGAGTGTGTGTGTGTGTGTAGTGTGTGTGTGTGTGTGTGTGTGTGTGGAGTGTGTGTGTGTGTATGTGTGTGTGTATGTGTGGAGTGTGTGTGTGTGTGTATGTGTGTGTGGTGTGTGTGTGTGTGAGTGTGTTTGTGTGTGTGTAGTGTGTATGTGTGTGTGTGTGTAGTGTGTGTGTGTTTGGAGTGTGTGTGTGTGTGGTGTGTGTGTGTGTGTGTGGTTATGAGTGTGTGTGTGTGAGGGTATGAGTGTGTGTGTTTGTGTGTGTATGAGTGTGTGTGTGTAGTGTGTGTGTGTGTGTGTGGAGTGGGTGTGGGTGTTGTGGGTATGAGTGTGTGTGTGGAGTCTGTGTGTGTGTAGTGTGTGTGTGTGTAGTGTGTGTTAGTGTGTTTGTGTGTGTGTGTGTGTGGAGTGTGTGTGTGTGTGTGGTGTGTGTGTGGAGTGTGTGTGTGTGTGTGGAGTGTGTTTGAGTGTGTGGAGTGTGTGTGTGTGAGTGTGTGTGTGTGAGTGGAGTGTGTGTGTGTGGTTATGAGTGTGTGTGTGTGGGTTTGTGTATGAGTGTGTGTGTTTGTGTGTGTGTGAGTGTGTGTGTGTGTGGAGTGTGTGTGTGTGTGTGGAGTGTGTGTGTGTGTGTGGAGTGTGTGTGTGTGGTGTGTGTGTATGTGTGGAGTGTGTGTGTGTGTTGGAGTGTGTTTGTGTGTGTGGAGTGTGTGTGTGTGTGTGTGTGTGTGTGGAGTGTGTGTGTGTGTGGTGTGTGTGTGTGGTTATGAGTATGTGAGTGTGTGTTGGTAAGAGTGTGTCTGTGTAGTTTGTGTGTGTGTGTGGAGTGTATATGTGTGTTTGTGTGTGTGTGAGTGTGTGTGTGTGTGTGTGAGTGTGTTTGTGTGTGTGTGTGTGTGTAGTGTGTGTGTGCATGAGAATGTGTGTGACTTCCTGTGTGTATGTGTGAATTCAGGCAACAGCACCTATACTGAAGTCTTTCCTATCCTTCTCCTTTAGGGCACTCCAGCCAGTTTTTGAGCTATGCTACCCCTCACGCTCTCAGACAGTGTTCTTCTCTCCAGTGAAAGGAGCCACTGCAGGGGCTGCACTGTTAGCAGAGAAGTGCACAGTGGCCTCCATAGGGGCGGCCATCTGCTCTGGGAAACCTAAATTTCAGCTTCTTTTGTTGGCTGAGGTGTGTTTCAGGTTTCTTCATGTCCAGCCTGACATTTTAGGGATGTCTTTATCCTTTGCTTGGTAATTCCCCTGTGGTCATCCTCTCTTTCCCTATGCTAGAAGAAAAGAGGGTGAACATGAACCCTAGCATAGTACTTTTCTCAGACAAAGGAAGCCCCAGGAGTTCAGAATGGCCTGTGGGAAGGACCTCCAGGTCTATTGGTACAGAAACGGAAATCACATATGGTTCTTTTGTCTTCTCTAGAAAACCAGCAACTCAGGGTTTGACTGTGAGCTAATATAACCCCCTGGTGATCAATAGGATGGCTGTAGCTCATGTCTGGGAGATGTAAAGACCATCAGAGCCTGGTACCATTTGACGGCATGAGGCAATTCCCTGGGGTGCACTCCAGAGGACAAGAAAATACCAAGTGGAACCATGTCCTCTGTTTTTCACTTTGGGGACACGGATCTTCCCGTGAATTATCATAAGCCCATCAAAAGAGTGGCTGGTGGCCTGAGCACCTGTCTAGCTCTGCCCTCCATGCTGAGTCTCAGAAGGAGGTGCCCAGGTGACCTAGCTTTAATGTGACTCTCTGATCATTGCACTAGCTGATTTCACATGCTGTGAAATATGGACACCCAAACACTGCTGTTCCCTCTCAGCTCCATAAGGAAGTAAGAGCCCAAACCTGGCAAAATATTTCCAAGGTCACTTGTAATCAAGCCTGGGTTAGATGGCTGGAGCCAGGGAATCCTGGTGCTCACCTCTCTCTGAGGATCCAGGATATGCCTGATGCCAACAGGGTCCTTCTCATTTTTATGTTCATGATGAGAGCACCAAAGACAAGACTGAGTCTAATGCACTTTCACTGACTTACTGTTTCCCATAAGACACATAACACACACACACACACACACACACCAACACAACACACACAGACACACACACACACACACACACACAGACACACACACACACACACACACCACACACACACACACACCTCTGAAGTTGGGTCTGGGCAGGAGTCTAATCTATGACCATTACACTAGTATGTGTGTCCTGCCCTGAGTGCTCAAACACCAAAACGGAGAGACAGCACACAGAATGAAGGTATGAACAGGCCAGGCAAGAGTGTCCTGTGTGTGTTGACACAACCCAGGACTGGATGATCACAAGAATCACTTACTGTCTAACTGGAGTTTCACATGTGCTAATTCATCATTCATATCTGTACTCAGAGTTCGTAGCGTGTAGAATCCAGTGTCATTCCAGGTGACATTGTGGAGCAGCAGGGATCCATTGCTGTACACTATCTCTCTGCCACTGTGAACAGGGCCCAACACAGTGGAATTTGTGGCTATTATGTGCCGGGCAATCTCAAGGTTCTTGAACACATTCGCTCTTTTGTACCAGAAAAAGGCTCGAAGATTCTCCGGGAGATTGTGAACCACTAGAAGGACACTTTCTCCTTCTGCAACTCTGGATGGTACTAATTCAATAGTGGGCTGGGTAGAGATGGGAGAGCGCTCGCAATGCAAGCCTAGAAGGGAAGATAGAGATTGATCAACAGCTGGACTCTTGTATTTGTCCAAGATGAGGCCCTGTGTCCTGAACAGGTGAGTCCATAGCTTAGCTTAGGTGTATGAGTGGTGTCTTCCTGTCATTTACTGACTTCTACATCCTCAGTGTCCCTGCACTTTTCATTTCCTATGTATGGCTTCCTCTGTTCAGGTGCCAACATGGTCCTGGTTCTCTGCCCTCAGACCCCTGCTCCCCACATTCAGTGTAGATGGATGCTGGGGGGATGACTTCCTGGCTTCTTTCCTTCCAGACCATGACACCTGACTGGATGACTTTTTGTTGTCTAAGTGTTTCACTCTGTGGTTCCAGTCAGCACCTGACTTCACCCTCTAGCTTTTTTAACTTTTAGTCCACTGGGACTATGGAATTGTGAGAACCTGTATTTGTCATATATATATATATATCTATATCTATATTATATATATATATATAATATATATATATATATTAAGAAATGATGCCTGGAAAATGCCATGATATCTTGGTCACACACATAAAGCCTGTCTGAAGATCAGAGGATGGAGCTTGCCACTAGCTAACCATAGAGGTCAGGAGGTCTGTACAGACAGGCAGGAAGTGAGATGGCTGAGCAGAGACAGGAAGTGAGATGGCTGGGTGGAGAGAGGATATAAGTGGGAAAAATAGGAGCCTGCTTTTTTTTCCCACTAGGAAGCTAGTGAGGTAAAGTTGGCTTGGCTTGCTTCTTCTGCTCTCTGATCTCTCAGCTGTTTCCTCTGTGTTTGACTCCTGGTTTTTATTATTTAGACCAAAGAAGAACTCCATTTACAAGAAAAACTCAGACATCTGTGGAGACTGGGTGGATGAGTTTGCAGGACTCTGTATGTCCATGGATTTACTTAAGGACTTCATAGGTTTAGGAATACAGAATTTTCCCGTTTGCTTTGATTTTTTATGCTCATTTGTGTGTGAGTGTGTGTGCAAGAGCGTGTCTCAGGGTGAGGCAGTAGGTGTGGGACAGTTTTAGGAAGAGGTCATTAGTCTCTGGTTTTCAGACAATGAGGCAGATGCTTATATCTGCTAAGCTACATCCCTGATCTACACCAGCTTGAGTTTTTCTTTGGGATGCTAAGCCTACACCATCAGTCTAAAGACAATTGTGGACATGCTGATTAAGTTTAGATGCAAACTATCCCTCTACCCCAATTGCACTTTCAGATTCACCAAGAATAATTTTCCTGCTGCCGAATCTCTGGCCTGCCCCGTGTCTTCTTTCCTACAAA
>NW_023276908.1:240413-305651 GCF_003668045.3 Cricetulus griseus
ATTGCTCCCAAAGTGTCCCTACCGTTCCAGCAATTTCTCCAACTACCCTCTCCTTCCATCTCACCTCACCCACCTGTTTCTTCTTGTTCTCATTCACACCTGCCTCCAATTCTTCCACAAAATCTGTTCTATTTCTTTTTCCCAGGAAGATACATGATCCCCCCACTTGACTTTTCCTTGTCACTTAGCTAATATTTGCATTTGATAAAACAGGGCATCGAATAGATTGTGTGCTATATTAGTGTCCATAAGTAGAGCTCAGATGGGTGTGTTTGTTCACCAGTTCCAGAAACTTCTGTGGAATCTTTAGGATTTTCCAAAAATAAGTTCATGTCTTCCCAAGATGTATTTTAAAGCCAATTAACTAGGAACATTTTATTTATCTGTGTTGCCTATTTGTTCTTTCCAGGGCATCTGAGGGAATACGGAATAAACGTGGCATCTTCAGCATCTTTGTGTCAATCCTGGTCTTAGAGGGAAAGCTGTCAGTGTCTCCAGTGAGTTGACAGTGGTTTTTCGCATGTCTCCTACTGCCCTGGTCTATCTTCTACCCCTAGTTTTCTGTTTTCATCATTAAAATTGTTCACTTTTGTCCAATTCCTTTATTCAGTCAGTCTTATGAGTCATAAGTGGAATCAGGTTTGTGTTTCTTTTGCTTTCATCTCTGTAGGTTCTGGGTCTCTATTTATTTGTCTGTTTCATGTAAGGAATTCTAAAGTTCCATATCACTATTGAGAGCCATGGGAATTTTAGTAATCTGAAAAATGAACAGCAAGGTATCATGTTTCACTTCTAGCATTAATAAAGTTCCTCTTTTAAAACAAATGTTAATATAATTAAAATTTGTTAATGCTGTTAATCACTTTACAGGATGAACTTTTTCTTTTTTTTAAAATAAATTCTTTTCTCTTATAATATATACTGTTTATAGTTTCTCCTTTCTCATCTCTTCCAAGTTTCTTCCAAAACCCCCTACCTTGGGCATCCACTCCCTTTCTTTCTGTCGTTGGAGAATAATATGCCTCTAAGTGATAACAACAAAGTATCAGAAAAAAAATATAACAAGATGAAACAAAGACTATCGTATTGGTGTTGGACCCAACAACCGAACAAGAGCAAAAGAGTACTAAGAGCCGACATAAGAGTCAGAGATCCAATTGTTCTCTTAAAACCCAGGTGTCTCCTGACAGAGATGCTAGTAAACAAGGAGGACCCTAAGAGAGACATACATGGTCCCCTGGAGAAGGGGAAAGGGTCACGATCCCCTGAGCAAATTGAGAGCACAGGAAGGGGGGGAGGGAGCCATGAGAATGAGAAGGAAAGAAGAGGAAGGATGCAGAGGTCATGAGGGAGCAGAAAGGTTGAGTCAAGGGAAGAATAGAAGAAAAGATATGTGATAAGTAGGGCTTTAGTTGGCGGGGGGGGGTGTGTTAAAGGAGGATGGGAGGGAGAAGGGAACTGGGATTGTCATGTAAAACAATCTTGTTTCTAATTCAAATAGAAAAATGATAAAAAGCCCAGGTGTCTCATAAAATACTAAGGTTATAGTTATAATACACATCTGGAGGATCCTGTGCCCACTCATGTAGGCCTTTCCATGTTGATTCAGTCTCTGAGAGTTCACATGTGCCTTGCTTAGTTGATTAATGGTGCCTTGTACTCCTGGTGTCTTCCATTCCCTCTGGCTCTTATGCTCTTTCTGCCTCCTTTTCTTAGGGGTTCCTTGACCTGTGAAGGGCTAGATTTGATGGAGACATACCATTTAGACTGTCCACACTGCAAGTCTTACAGCTCTGTAGGGAAAGTTATCCTGGCCATTGGAAGCCAGGCAATACCTGTAGGTATTAGAGATCTGAAGGAAGCCAGGCAATTCCTGTTGATGTACAGATCTGAAGGGAAAGTTATCCTGGCCACTGGAAACCAGGCAATTCCTGTAGATGTAGAGATATGAAGGGAAAGGTATCTTGGCCATCAGAAGCCAGGTGATACCTTCTGCTTGGATCGTAGAGATGTATGTCCCGACCCACAAGACGTCAACCTGGGGCAAGAGAGTCAGGGATAGGGTATGGGGACAAGAGATGTAGAAAGAAGACCACAAGACAGGATTCTGATCAAGTGGCAAACTTTATTTTTTTCTCAGGCTAGCTAATATAGTTGGCAGAGCAGGATATGGGGAGGGTCAGAATGGGTTGTTTGTGCACCAGGTGTTAGTGTAGGCAGGATATTAGGAAACCACAAAGAGAGGATGTTTGGCAGGGTAAAGAGTTCATGAGTAAGAGGTCAAGGAAGGGTTGCTTAGGTGACTGAGCCTGTGGGTGGAAGACTGGGTCAAGCTTGCTTCTTTTCTTGAGCTGAGGTTGTAAGGAGCTGCTATGTAAACTATTTGGCCTGCCAAGCATGGCCTAGGATCTCATGCCAAGCCCTGAGATTTGGCTCCCATTAGATCTAACTGCCTGCACCATATGCAAAAGCTTACTGGGGTCTGTATACAATGGCAGAGAAACAATGTGCACCAATAGTCTTTGCTGTTTCAAACAACATCCAGATGAATACGTGGTTTTTAAAGTGTTTTATTTCATTTCATTTTCTTGCCCACAGTAAGGTTTAGATGCACCCAGTCGATACAAGCTACAATGCCAGAATCTTTTATCTGAATTCACCTTGTTGAGAGTAGGATGTATGGTGGGTTATCTCCTCCAAAGGATCAGAACAAGCCCAGATTGTGTGGATCTCACCATAAATGTAGCCCTAAGAAAAACTTGTGGTTCAGGGAGGGTGTGGCTGAGAGAAGTATAGAATGTTACCAGAGGGGAGACCCACCACCAAGCCATCCTGGCTCCAGACCCATTGTCCCAGATTCCTGACTGCAGGTGAGCTGGGGAGTCTGTGCAGTCTTGGAATCTGAGTTGTTAGAGCTATCAAAGAAGAACAATCTGCCAGTTGTCTGAATGTCAGTGCAAGGAACCAGGCAATGTTGCCATGAGAGCCACAGTTAGGCTAGGTCACCTGGGCATGTCATTCCGAGTCTCAGCACGGAAAGCACAGGTGCACAGGTGCCCATTTCCTCGGCCAACTGCTCTGATGGGCTATGAGACTTCACAGGATGGTCATGGCATGCAAGGGGAGAAATAGAGTACCCAGGTGCTCCTGATGACTGCATGTCCTCAGAGAGTAAGTCTAGTGAACCCTCTCCTGTAGGTAAATAGTCACAGGCATTGCTGATATGGATATCTTGTCAGATATCCATGTCAGATCCTTGTTTATATTTAGCCTACCTTATTGCCAAGACTATCTCATTTACCATGTGTGTTATCACTGGGATATCGAGACACGAAAACACTGTGGCCAAATTAGGCTCACACAGATCACGGATGGCAGATGTGAAGCACAAGCTATTTGTCTGTGGATACATATCCAGTGTCTTTACCCTGGAGGCCTCCTCAGAGGTCTGTAGAGGGAGAGGAGATGCTTTTCAGAGACATTAACCTTGGTCATCAGCAGCTCCAGGGAATGTCTGGCCCAGGAAATGAAAACAAATGGTCAGTTAGATTTGACTGTAGAAATAAGCCACCTGCCTCTAGAGAATTTCTGCAGGACTTCATATCCCCTAAGCCCAAATACCATAGATGAAGCCATGTGTTCTCTTGTGTGTTGTAATCACTACTACTGCAAAAATAAAACCCATCTTAAATCTGTCCCTTCCAGTAGATTCTGTATCTAGCACGGGGACTTTCTGATGAAGAAGTCTCTGTGTGATTTAATTTTAGCCTCTGCTTCTCATCTTACCCTCTTGTGTTCTTTATAGAAATAACCCTTGCAGTGACTGGCCTTAGATCCTGGGTACTCATAACAATGGTAATATATGGAGCAATTGACCATTCCAAATCCCTAGCCAAGATCTGTGAAACACAGCCGTCCCTTTCAGCCTGAGTCCTAGCAAGTTCTTGCTTTCTACCTTCTAACAGTCAGATCTGCCTCTGAAAACATCCACTTGGAGTGTTTGGAGTGATGGCTCAGTTGTTAAGATCAATGAATTCACTCATAGATGACCAAAGTTCAGTTACCAGAATACACACAGCAGCTCATACCCATATATAACTCAAGCTCCAGGGAGATCCAATGCTCTGTTCTGGCTTCTGTGGGCCCTACACATGCTTGTGGTCACAGATATGCATACAGCAAAAAATGCCATACACATAAAACTATTTTTATTAAATTATTTATTTATTTTTCATACCACCACATTTTCCCATTTTAAAATTTAAATTAGAAACAAGGTTGTTTTACATGTCAATCCCAGTTTCCTCTCCATCCCCCACTCCCCTGCCCCCCACCTGCCCCCTATTCCATCCTGTTTCTGCTCCCCAGGGAGGGTGAGGCCTTCCATGGGGAATCTTTAAAGTCTGTCTTATCATTTGGATCAGGGCCTAGGCCCTCCTTCATGTGTCTAGGCTAAGAGAGTATCCCTCTATGTGGAATGGGCTTCCAAAATCCATTCATATACTAGGGAGAAATACTGGTCAACTGCCAGAGGCCACATAGATTTCCCAGGCTTCCTAACTGACATCCACATGCTGGTATTTTGGCTATCAGTCTGGGGTCCATGAGCTCCCCCTTGTTCAGGTCAGCTCTTTCTGTGGGTTTCTCCAGCCTGGTCTTGACCCCTTTGCTCATATCTCCTTGATCTCTGCAACTGAATTCCAGGAGTACAGCTCAGTGTTTAGCTGTGGATGTCTGCATCTGCCTCCATCAACTGCTGGATGAAGGCTATACTATGGCATATAAGGTAGTCATCTATCTCATTATCAGGGGAGGGCATTTAAGTAGCCTCTCCTCTGTTGCTTAGATTGTTAGCTGGTGTCATCTTTGTTGATCTCTGGAAATTTCCCTAGTGCCAGATTTCTCTTTATACCTATAATGGCTCCCTCTCTTATAGTCTATCTTATGTTGCTCTCCTCTATTCTTCCCCTGATTCAATCTTCCCGCACAGTAAAGGGTTGGGATAAGATTTTCCAATCAAATGGAGTAGCAATCCTACTATCTCACAAATTAGATTAAAAACTAAAACCAATCAAGAGATGAAGGTCATTTAATATTAATCACAGGAAATATCCATCAGGATGAAGTCTCAATTCTGAACATCTTTGCCCCAAATACTAAGTCACCCACATTCATAAAAGAAACATTACTAAAACTCAAATCACACATAAACTCCCACACTTATAGTAGGAGACTTCAACACCCAACTCTCACCACTAGACAGGATCTTGAGAGAGAAACTTAACAAAGAAACAAAAGAACTAACAGATGCTATGACCCAATTGGGATTAACAGACATCTATAGAACATTCCATCCAAACACAGAAGAAAATGCCTTCTTCTCAGCGCCACATGGAACCTTCTCTAAAATGGACCATACCAACTACATTTTACCCTCTCTCCAACTATCACTCCTTCCACCCTCCTACCAACTCCCCACTCACTTCTCCTCCATTTCCATTCAGAAAGGATAAGGCCTCCCATGGCAGTCAACAAAGCTCGGCATGTAAAGTTGAGGCAGGACCAAGCTCCTCTCCATTACATTAAGGCTGATCAAGGCATTCCACCAAGGGAATAGGTCCCCAAAAGTCAACTCATGCACCAGGGACAGGTTCTGGTCCCACTCTAGGGGGTCACACAAACAGCCTTAGATAGGCAACTGTCGGCTATGTGCAGAGAGTCTAGGTCTGTTCCATGCAGGCTTCCTAGCTGTCTGGTTAGAGCTCCTATGCGGTTGGGTAAGCTGCCTCTGTGAGTTTCCCTATCTTGATCTTGATCCCCCTTGTTCATATACTGGACTCCCAGGGATCAGCCCAGTGCTTGGTTGTGGATCTTTGCATTGGCTTCCATCAGATAGTGAATGAAGGTTCTAAGATGACAATTAGTGTAGTCACCAATATGATTATAGGAGAAGGACAGTTCAGGACCCCTCTCCTCTATTGCTAAAAGTCTTAGCTGGCGTCATCCTTGTGGATCACTGGGAGTTTCCTTGGCACCAGGTTTCTCCCTAACCCCACAATGGCTCCCTCTCTCAGGATATCTCTTTCAGTGCTCTCTGTCAACTTGTCCCTCCCTCAACTTGTCCATGCCAATCCCTCATCTTTCCAATTCCTATACCCTTCCTTATACCCCCTCCTTGTCCCCAGTTTACCATGGAGATCTTGTCTATTTTCCCTTCCCAGGTAGGTGTTGGGAGCCAAATCTCAGGGCTTGGCATGAGATCCAAGGCCATGCTTGGCAGGCCACATAGTCAACCTTTACATAGCAGATCCTTAAAACCTCAGCTCAAGAAAAGAAACAGCTTGACCCAGTCCTCCACCCACAGGCTCAGTCACCTAGGCCACCCTTCCTGGACCTCATGAACAGTTTACCCTGCCAAACATCCTCTTTGTGGCTTCCTAATATCCTGCCTATACTAACACCTGGTGCACAAACAACCCGTTCTGCCTCTCGCCGTATCCTGACTATATAAGCTATCCTGAGAAAAGTAAAGTTTGCCACTTGATCAGAATCCTGTCTTGTGGTCGTTCTTTCTGAGTCTCTTGTCCCCATTTCCTATCCCTGACTCTCTTGCCCCAGGTTGATGTCATGAAGGTTGGGACACCCAGGACAATCCATGTTCCCCTCTTAGGCTCTTCCTTGTTAACTAGATCATCTGGGGCTATGGATTGTTGTCTGTTTATACTTTGATTTACATCTAATATCCACTTATGAGTGAGTATATACCATGTTTGTCTCTCTGGGTCTGGGTTACCTCACTCAGGGTATTTACATTCATTTGCCTTCAAATTTCATGATGTCATTGTTTCTTTTTTTTGTAACAAAAATATTTATTAAAATTTATTTTTTTGCATTAAAATCCCAGCTCCCCTCCCTCCTCTCCTCCTACTTTTCCCTCCTCCTATCTGCTCTTTCAAAATACCGATATATTTCCACTGTACTGTAAGTGATTATTTGTGAACTCTGGGTGCTGGGTGGGGTTCATTTCTCTACACAAACATACAGGAGAGTGGTGTGTCTCTACATCCCCACTCCATTTTCTCCTAACGTTAGGGTTTGAGGATCGAGTGAAGGAAACACATGGTATAGAAAAATGGCAGCAGATCAAAATTCTTCACTTCATCTTACACACAGGTGGACTTATGGCAGCTAACTTAGTCTAGAATCTCAGATTCTGTGCAGTCTCTTGCGGTTCTCCTCAGGAAGGTGAACCTGAGAGAGACCCAAGGGAATCAACATTGTGCCTGGCTGAGGCAAACATGTGATCCTCACATAGTTGTGAGCACCAATAAGCCTTGCAGTCATAGTTCTGTCCCAGGCTCAAACCCAATGTCCCTGAAGAGATCTTTACAAAGGTCTTGTGTCATGTTTTAAAGGCATAGGTGTAATGATTTCGCTAGACCCAAGATAAATGATAAATGGGTGTTTATAAGGGAACACTTACACAGATAATAACAAAGAACCACAGTTTCTCTGTCCTTCAGAACAGACCCACGGACCCAAAGAAAGAGAAAGAGAGAGAGACCACACCTCACAATTCTCTCTTTCTGCTTCTGTCTACCTGAAGCCATGCCCAAAGGGGTGTGACCACCATTCCAGGTCCACAGGCAAGATGCTGCTACCAATTTTCATTTTAGTGTAAAGAAGTTTTTAAGCCTGGTGCAAAAACTATATACATTGACAACAAATGTCACGTATATTCCAGGAAAAGAAAGGTAAACATGCACAAATTAAAACCTACTACCAGTGAGAGCAACACTGAGCAACTGTTACATACTGCAATGTTGACCAGCTGTTACACTGTCAGGAGAGGTAGGCTTAGGTCCTGGAACCTTCTCCAGAGACAGCAGTGAGAGATTAGCTGGACAGTTGCCCAGGCTATGAAATAACTGTCCTGGTGGGCTTATGAGACTTCACAAGAAGGTCAGGGTCACCAAGGAGGGGGATAAAGGACACATGGTATCCTGCAAAGTGCTTGTCCTCTGGGTTGAGCTCAGGGAATTCTCTCCTGTATGCAAATGGCTACAGGCTCAGCTGATAAGGACAGCTCCTCAGACATGAACTGCAGTTTCCCCAGTGACCACCAGGTGTAGCATCAGGACACACATCCAATACTCAGAAGAGTATTTCCCAGAACCAAGAACTTACCTTGTATCCTGGCTTCCTCTCTTGTCCCTACAGACCTGGAGGTCAGTGACACAGATTTCTCAGACCCTGCCACAGGGCCAGGGGATCATGTTCATTTCCATTCTTCATGTATTTCCTTTGGAAAAGATGGGCTAGCCTATGGGAATCACCTAGACACAAGGCCCAAGGCATCTCAGAGGCCAGGGAGCACATGGGAAAATTCTTCACAGTTCAGTACAAAGAAGAACTGGGATCACCATCATGAAACCCTGCATGGGATGATGGAGTCCAGAGCCATTATTTTTCTTTTGGAGACAGTGTTTATCTGTGTAGCTTGGAGCCTATCCTGGCACTTGCACTGGAGACCAGGCTGGCTTTGAACTCACAGAGATCTGCCTGCCTCTGCCTCCCGAGTGCTGGGATTAAAGGCGTGTGTCACCACCAATGCCCGGCCCAGAGCCATCTTTATAGGACTTGGGTCACCTCTTCACAAACACCCAGGATGTAAGGCTACTGACACGTCAGCTCTTGGGTCTTTGTCCTGTGTCAGAACCCTGACAGATAACCGTATTCGAGAAGGAATCTGCCCCCTTCCCATGGGTCACTCAGCTGATCCCTTTTAGCCTCACAGACATAATCTTACCTCGATAATGGGAGCAAATTCCATCTTTCTAGAGCAGTGAGAAAACATGGCAGACTAGGTGCCCAGCTGGGTTTTACTGTCTCTCAGGCAGTACAGAGACTCCCTACTTGGTACGGACAACCAAGGAGTGTTCACAGCACAGGGCAGCCCCAGGGTGAGCTTCTGTTTTCTCAGGGCACAGGGATACTCATCAGCCATTTTGCTCACTATGTGGTCTGGAAGACTGTAGCATACAAAAGACAAGTAGAGAGGAACATGAGCAAAAACTTAAGATTGAGGGAGTCGGGATTATTTTGAATATAGATCCCACACAGCCTATGGCACTCTGGCAGATGCTCCTGCCTAGAAGGAGGCTCAGCCCAGATGGGGGAAAGATAGCAGATCTTGGGAGAAGATGTGTCACAGAAGAAGGATGTATCCTTAGGCCACAGAGACCAGGGAGACAGCCTTGAGTCCCTCCACAAAGGGTCACCAACTATCAGGTACTCCTTCTGACAGGTGAAGACACTGTGAGTTGACAGTGTGTGAGAAAAGAGGACTGGTCCACATTTTGGAGTCTCCTAAGTGGGACAAGGACCTGAAAGGAATCTCATTATGTGTAGGGGAGAAGACACAGGGCAGGTCAGAGGTCTAGAAGCAGGAAGCTTTTGGTGAATAAGAAATGGTAAGGTGGTGGTGGTTTGTTCTCACCCAAACTAAATGACCATGGATTCTGTAGGGTCAAAAGGCCAGCTAAAAAACCTGCCCTGGTTCTTAAACCAGATCCAGACAAAGAAAACCATTCTGGCTTGAAACCACAGCAAGCCAAAGAAACCTGTCCTGGCCCTGAAACCAGAGGCAGTGAAGGAAACCCACCTTGGTGATGGAACCCAAAGATAGTGAAGGAAACAGTTATCCCTGAACCCAGAACCAAGGAAATGCACCCTGAATCTACATCCAGAGCCAAGAAACACACTTTGGTCCTGAAGCCAGAGTCAGTGAAAGAAATATCCCCTGACCTGAACATAGAGCCAAAAGCCCTGTGCTGTGGACACTCCTTGGTAGTCAGTACCAAATAGAGAGTCTCTGCACTCCCTGAGTGACAGTAAAACCCATCTGGGCACCTAGTCTGCTATGTTTTCTCACTGCTCTAGATAGATGGAATTTGCTCACATCTTGGTAAGAAAAATGTCTGTGAGACTTCAAATGGATCAGCTGAAACCAAAACCAACTCTGTCCCTTACCAACTGAAAAAAAACCCCACCAATCCCTGAGCTGGAAAATTGATCACTCTGACCCTGATCCCAAAGCTAGAGAAAGACACATGACCTGGATTTGAAACCCGAGTCTGTGAAGGAAACATTTTAGCACTGAAGCTAGAACCAAAGAAACACACCCAGACACTGAAGCCAGAGGCAAAGGAACACACCCAGACTCTGAAGCCAGGGGGAAAGAAACCCACCCAGACTCTGAAGCCAGAGGCAAAGAAACACACTTTGTTGCGAGAACCAGAGCCATTGAAAGAAATACGCCTTAGCTCTGAAAATAGAGCCAAAATGCTATCAATGAATAGTGAAAGAAATAGTTTGGCCCTGAACCTAGAGTCAACTCCGCTCCTGACCGACTAAACCAACCAATCCCTGAACAACAAAACCAACCCATCCTTCTCCTCGGGAAAACTGCACCCTTAAGAAGTCTTATATAGGGCTGGAGAGATGGCTCAGAGGTTAAGAGCACTGACTGCTCTTCCAGAGGTCCTGAGTTCAATTCCCAGCGACCACATGGTGATTCACAACCGTCTGTTATGAGATCTGGTGCCCTCTTCTGGTGTGCAGATATACATGGAGGTAGAATGTTGTATACATAATAAATAAATAAAATCTTTGAAAAAAAAAGAAGTCCTGTATAAACCCCTCTGCCTCTTCAGTTGAAAGCTGTCCTTTTCTACCCTGGCAGAGCATCCATTTTCCTGGACTCCTTTCCAAATACATCTCTTTCTTAAAAGAGTTTTGTGTGAAGATCTTCTTTTGCTGGTTTGGTGTTCCTGGAGTTTCTTTCAGCCAGGTCCTGCTGCTGTCTTGCACCAAATAAACACACAAAGATATACTAATTATTAAACTGTTGGCCAATATTGGCTAACTCTATCTTAATTATTAACCCATTTCTATTAATTTATGTATTTCCACATGGTTGTGGCTTACTGGAGAATGCTCAGACTTGTTTCTCTTTTGGTAGCTACATGGTGTCCCTTGAAGACCTCTCTCTGCAGCCCTCCCCCAGCCTTTCTCCTGGTCCTGTAGCCCCACCTATCCTTCCTGCCTGGCTATAGGCCAAACAGTGTTTTATTCATCAACCATTAAAAGAAGCATATATAGAAGGCCTCTTGGGATCATCTCCCCTTTTTTCTGTCTAAATAAAAAGAAGGTCTTTAACTTTAGTATAGTAAAATTACAGCTAAAAAACAGTTACCAAGCAAGAACTATAGTTAATATTATTTAGTTCATTAACACTGGGCAAAATTTAAAGAAAATATTCTATTATCTATCCTATTTCTGTGAATCTGAACTTTTATATGTAACACATTTCTTTTATCATAACTAATGAAAACCATAACCATAACTATCTGTCTTCAACTCCATCAAAGACCTCAGAAGGATAATATATAAACTATAGAATTGACAGAGACTGTTCCTTCCTCCTCCCTCTGCCAGCCACTTGAGGTGAGTCTGGATGCTATTCCAGCCACAACTACCCCCACCACCTGCTCGTCACATCTTCCTGGGCCTGCTTCTCCCATAGAGTGGACGCACCCAGGCAAGGAGGACCACCCTGAGACCTGACACACCTCACTCTTGGGTGTCCCTCCACCCTCTGCCCTCTGCTTGAGGCAATCTGAGCTTTCTTCTGGCCCCAACTCCCCCATTGGCCCTTCCTTACTTCTTCCTGGGTCTGCCCCTCAAGTAGAGTGGGATTTCAAGGCAGGAAGGCCCATCCTGAGTCCTGAAACACCTCAACCTTGGACCCCCTCCACCCTCTGCCCGCTGCTTGATGTGAGCCTGAGGGCTGGCCTGGACCCAACTCCCCTCAACATCAGCTCCTTAGATCTTCCTGGGCCTGCTCCTCCCATAGTCCAGACACACCTCAGTCTTGGTTCCCCCTCGGCCCTCCACCCTTTGCTTGAGGAGACTAGAGGAGAGGGAGAGACCCTACCTGCCCTCACTGGAAGAAGGGATGGGAACACTCCAGTATAAGAACACCCTCAACAACAGAAAGACCAATATGACACCAGCAGAATCTAGGGACTTCATACCAGTAAGACCTGAAAAGCACAATGCAGAGCAAGAAGAAGAGACAGACCTTAAAAATTACTTTATGAAGATGATAGAGACCCTTAAAGAGGGTCATATTGGTCTTTCTGTGGTTGAGTGAGATCTTATTCTGTCTTCTTCCCATATCTGCTTCTCGAGGGTGCAGGTGGGGTCTCTCTATCTCCTCTTGTGACCCAGTGGTGTGTGGGGGCCAGGAATTCAATGACTGCTGCTCTGGATGGTATTGCCTCTCCTGCTAGTCTCCTCACTCTCCTTGTGGATTGGTTGGCGGAAAGGGATGGAAGAGTGGGGTGTTACCAACTCAGGGAGCACTTCCCTGTCTGGGCGGGTCTTCCCCAAGCAGGCACAGGCCAGGGGAGGTCGGGGTTGAGTGATGGTTTGGACAGGGGTTGGGTAAGTGCAGAGGCTCACTCACCTCATTGCAGATTAGTCGTCGGAAAGGGATGGAAGGGTGGCATGTTACCAATTCAGGGAGCTCCTCCCTGCCTGGGTGTGTCTACCCCAAGCAGGCAGGCACAGGCAGGGCGGTCAGGGTAAGTGAAGGTTTGGAAGGGGGTTGGGTAAGAGCAGAGGCTCACTCACCTTGTTGGGGACCAGTAGGCAGAAAGGGATGGAAGAGTGGGGGGAATCTTGAAATTTGCAGGCAAATGGATGGCATTAGATGAAACCATCCTGAGTGAGGTAACCCAGTCACAAAAAGACAAACATGGTATGTACTCATTCATAAATGAATTTTAGACGTGGAGCAGGGGATGGCCAGCCTACAATCCCATTGCCAGAAAGTCTGGGAAACAGCGAGGACCCTAAGAGAGACATGCATGGTACCCTGGAGAAGGGGAAGGGGAGAGGATCTCCTGAGTGGATTGGGAGCATGGAGAGTGGAGAGGGTTCTGGGAGAAAGAGAGGGGGAGAAGGAGTGGAGAGGAGGTCATGTAGGAGCAGGAAGTTTGAGTCGGGGGAAGAATAGTGGAGAGCAGGATGAGAGATACTATAATACAAGGAGCTTTTATAGGTTTGAGGAGAGATCTGGCATAGGGAGATTTCCAGAGATCTGCAAGGATGACACCAACTGGCAATCTAAGCAATAGTAGAGAGGCTCCCTTCAGTGCCCTTCCCTGATAGTGAGATTGATGACTACCTTATATGATATCCTAGAGCCTTCATCCAGTTGCTGATAGAAGAAGTGGCAGACACCCACAGCTAACCACTGAACTGATCTCCTGGAGTCTGCTTGCAGAGGAGGAAGGAGTGATAAGCAAAGGGGTCAAGACTGGCCTGTGAAACCCAAATAACATCTGACCTGAAGAAGCAGAGTTTCTGGACCCCATATCGATGGGTGGGAGGCCAGCATGGGACTGATCCAGACACCATGAACGTGGGTGTCAGTAAGGAGGCCTCTGCAATCTATGGGGCCTCTCTGGTAGTAGATCAGTATTTTTCCCTGGCGTACAAATGTACATTGGGTGCCCATTCCAGGTGAAGGGATGCTCTCTCAACCTGGATACATGGGGGAGGGCCTAGGCCAGGACCTGGATGATATGACAGACTTTGTGGAATCCCCATGGAGGCCCTCAGCGTTCCTGTGGATTGGAGGGATGATGTTTTGGGGCATTGGGAGACTTTGTGGAGGGTAGGGATAGAAGGGAAGGAGAGGGAGCTGTTATTGACATGTGAAGCAAGCTTGTTTCTAATTAAAATAAAATAAATTTTAATATAACAAAAAGGGATCAATTGACAACTGGCTTATCTTTATGTTCTGGCCTACCATGAGAAACACCATTACCCAAGGATTAGAGTCATGAGTCACCATACTGGCTGTACCTGAGTGGTGACTCATCATTTTTACCACATAAAATTTCTACTTGTTGTACCAAACCAATAAAGAAATGCCCCAAATCTACTGTCAGATGAGCGGAAAGAGGTCAGGCATTCCTCACAACCAGGCTGACTGGGAGACTGGTCTTTGAGCTGACTGGGTTGAACACCTCACACTGATAATCCCCAGCATCTTCGATTCTGACAGGATCTATGCTGAGTTGGCACTTTGTCGGGGACAATGTCATCCTCTCTGTGAGCTGCAGACTTTGGTTATTGAAGATCCAACGGATGGAGACTCCAGTATCACCTGGGAGGCAGGTGAGGACCACAGAGCTCTGTGCTGTAACTGTGGTGCTGGTGACTCTAATAATGGGCTGTGTCACAGGCTCTGTGAAGCAAAAGAGGGAGTGGAAATGACAATAACCCTTCTGAGATCTCAAACAGCCCCTCTGTAGTCAATGGACACTTAATCAACCCTCCAGGCAGGGTGGAGACATCAGGGCTATGACAATGGAGAGATTTCTTGTGGTTTCTATCTGTCACCTATGGCCATGTGGCCCTGATTTATTCTCTGTGTTTCCTGGTCTCTGTTTCCTTTCACCAGTGCACTCAGTGCATGATCATTTTCAGGGCCCCGTGTTCAGCTTGGAATGGGGAGCTGCACAAATCCGCAGCATCTTTTGCTGTTTTCCTGCAGAAGAGAATTCCCTAGGCTGGACCCCTCAGGACTAGGTACCGCCTGGAGACTTGTCACCTCTGTCCCTCCCCTTGGGCAGCCTGGCCTTCCCCTGAAGTCTCCGAAGCCCATAAGAAGAGTTGGCTTGGTCCTGGAACCTGTCCTCTGAGATTCAGATGTAGAAGAAACCCAGATGACCTAGCTAGCTGCAACTGTCATGGCAATACACAGTTGGTTTCATACTCTATGGGTGTAGGATAATTGGTTAAAGCCTTGTAGCATGCCATCTCTAACAGGTCGTCAAATTCTAGCCCTGGAGACAAGCTCTCCATGGTCACCTGGAGTTGAGTCTGGAACAGAGGTCTGGATCCAGGGCTGCCTGATCCTCCCCTCACCATGATGAAAACATAGTTTTCCTGATAGGCCTTGCCTGACTCTAATGAGGTCTTGCTCAAGGTCATGCTCATGGTGAGAGCCCCAAAATTCTGAGGCCGAATGACATCCTTGGGCTGAGTTTCTCAGCACAATCCTCTTCTGTAGGTGGAGTCAGGTGAGGGATTCCAGTCTGTTTTAGTATGTCTACCCAACGTGTGTCCTACCCTATATGCTCAAGTCCCAATGTGGAGACAGAATGTAGACTGGAGGATCTCAGTCTCCAACAGTCAGTCCTGAGTGTAGAAAGGGAAATCAGCCCCACCAGAACCCAGAGGTCCTAAAGAATCACTTACTGTATATGTGGAGGTACACATGAGTTTCTTGAGTTTCTAACTGTGCATTTAAGGTTATTAGGGTGTAGTATCCAGCGTCATTCTGGGTGGTGTTTTGGAGCACCAGGGTTCCATTGAAGTACACAATCTCTCTACCGCTGTGTGCAGGCCCCAGCAAAGTTTTCTTAGTAATTATTTCCTTCCATGCAATTTCATGTCTGCTGACAATGATTACTCCTTTGTACCAGGAAAAGGCTCGAAGGTTCTTTGGGATATTACGAGGCAGTAGGAGAGCACTTTCCCCTTCAACAACATTGGGTGGCATTGTCTCAATAGAGAACTGGGCTGTAATGGGTGGAAGCCTGCAGGCTAAAAGGAAGGGTAGAGAAAGAGAGACAAATTCATCAATACTGAGACCTTTGTTTTTGGTGAAAAGCTGGTGTCTGATTACTGAGAAGCTTATACCATCACTCAGCTGAGGTGGGTGGGGATGTCTTTCAAACTCAGAGTAAGAAAGTAAGCAAATCACCTCCATGTTGTCTGTGCATCTGACCGTGTCACTTCCCGTGTGGAGATCTGTCTCCTCCCGTGTTTAAACACTCACTGTTCTCACATGCCTGCTCACACTCAGAAAACGTGGAGGTGGCGTGCCTTCCCACACTTCTTCCTCTACAGACCCCAGTCTTCCCATTCTGACACCTTTGTCGTCTTATCTCTCTGTATATGGTCAAAGTCTGTCTTCATTCTGAGATGATTTCCTAGTCTTTCTTCCAGGCCACTAGAGCTGGGGCCTTATTAGAAAAACTAGTTTGATCTTTTTGGAAGGCCTGGCACAAGAACAGGCTGAGATACATGTGGTGGATGGAAGAACGAATATCCATGGATTTTCATGTCCAGATATTTATGAAATTCTCATGTGTGCAGCTACTGTCACCAGTTACAAGTCCAGCTGACATTAACTTGTGTGTGTGTGTGTGTGTGTGGAGTGTGTGTGTGTGTGGTGTGTGTGTGTGTGTGGAGTGTGTGTGGAGTGTGTGTGTGTGGTGTGTGTGTGTGCGTGGAGTGTGTGTGTGTGTGTGTGTGTGTGTGGTTATGAGTGTGTGGAGTGTGTGTGTGTGTGTGTTTGTGTGGAGTGTGTCTGTGTGTGGAGTGTGTGTGTGTGTGTGTGTGTGTGGAGTGTGTGTGTGTGAGTGGAGTGTGTGTGTGTGTGTGTGTGTGTGTGTGGAGTGGGTGTGGTGTTGTGGGTATGAGTGTGTGTGTGTGTGGAGTGTGTGTGTGTGGAGTGTGTGTGTGTGTGTGTGTGTAGTGTGTGTCAGTGTGTGTGTGTGTGTGGAGTGTGTGTGTGTGTGTGTGGAGTGTGTGTGTGTGGTGTGTGTGTGTGGTGTGTGTGTGTTTGTGTGGAGTGTGTTTGTGTGTGTGTAGTGTGTGTGTGTGTGTGTGTGTGTGGAGTGTGTGTGTGTGTGTGTGTGTGGTTATGAGTGTGTGTGTGTGTGTGTGTGTGGAGTGTGTGAGTGTGTGTGTGTGTGTGTGTGTGTTGTGTTTGTGCATGAGAATGTGTGTGACTTCCTGTGTGTTTGTGTGAATGCAGGCAACAGCACCTATACTGAAGTCTTTCCTATCCTTCTCCTTTAGGAGAATCCAGCCAGTCTCTGAGCTATGCTCCCCCTCACGCTCTCAGTGTTCTTCTCTCCAGTGAAAGGAGCCACTACAGGGGCTGCACTGTTGGCAGAGAAGTGCACATAGGGGCGGCCATCTGCTCTGGGCTCCCTCTGTGGAGAACAGATTTTCCTCTAGCACTTCTCCCAATTGCTACAGACTTCCTCTCTCTGAGCTCTGCCTCTAGACAGGCAGGAGTGCTTCTGAGGTTAATGCATATTGTCAGCAATGCTGTCCAAGATCATTCTCTGTCCTGAAAGCTCTTAGTCTTGCTTGGTATTCTAGTCAGGTTCTCTCTCTATTTTTCAGTTCCACACACCATGCAAGGAGTAACAAGGCTGATGATCATCTCCGAGTCCTAGGACAACAACAGATCACCCCAGGGCTGCCCCTCAGCTATGTTCTTCCAACATGTCCTTTATGACATGGATCCTAGCAGAGCCCCTAGTCTGCCTTGTGCTCTGAATGTTTTGATAAGATGGGATTTACTCCCTACACAAAGGTGTCATAGAAGTCTATGAAAGCTGAAAAGGGGCCAGCTGAGTGATGCCTGGGAAGGGAGAGAGACCCACTCTCAATGGAGTCACCAGTCAGGGGTATGAAACCCAGGAGAGATTCATGAGGATATGAAGCAGGAGGGGACCTGGTCCCGGAGAGAGGTCGGGGACTCCATCAACCTAGGAAGAGTTTCAGAGGGACCCTCTATCTAGTTGAGCCATGCCATGGGTCTCTGCATGTCCTCCTGGGGTGCAGCTGACACCTGTCTAGGTGAAGTCCTCATGGGATGTGCCAGGAGTCAGGGGGTGGTAATATAGGATCCTCTGGCAGAGAGGTGTGCTTAGAAACACAGGCAGCAACCAGGATGTCTAAGAAGGCTGTACGTGACCTCCAGGTCTATAGGGTCATGGATGAAGGTAGGCTAAATTAAGCTCATGGCTCCTGGAAATACTTTTCTAGGTATTGATTTTGTGTCTCTCTATAACCACCTACATATTACCAGAGGAACCGCCTCTCCTGTCTGGGAGCTGTCCAGATCAGCACCTCGGTTACTGTTTAACTGCAGGAGAGAGTTCCAGAGCTGGACCCCAGAGGACAATCACTTGCAAAAAGAGTCCTGTGCTACTCTACTTGTGGATCCTGACTTTCCTGTGAGATCTCATAATTCCATCAAAAGTTAGTTAGCTCCATGGGCACCTGACTGGCTACACTCTCCATGTGCTATCTCTGAGGAAGAAATCCAGGCGACCTAAGCTAACTATAGCTCTCTTGACAGTGCACTAGGTGATTCCACATATCAGGAAAGCCTTGTTCCCTGTCATCTTTCATAGGAAATCAAAACTAAGCAGTAACTAAAAGCTCCCAAGTGTCATCTGGAGAGACAGAGATCTGCAGCCAGAGACAGAGATCTGCAGCCAGGGCTTCATGGCACTCTGTGAGGATCCCATGACTTCATCAACAAGAGCCTGCCTGACTCCCACAATGTCTTTCTTGGGGCATGCGCATGGTGAGGCCTCCAAGTGTCTTGGGTGCAGCTGACATCCTGGGGCTGAGTTTACCAAGCCCAGGTCCTCAACTCTACAGGTAAAGAGAGGTGTGGCGTTCTGGTACATTACAGTTTGTCTATTCCATGTGTGTCCTGCAGTAAGGGTCCAGACCCCCATGTAGGGACACAATGGGGGAAAGGGGAGCAGTCAGGCCAATTCCTGGGAGTTCAGTGTGTGAAGTATGATTAGCCACACCCAGCAGATGGAGATCTTAGAGAATCACTTACTGTACACATGGAGTTGGACATGTGCTTTTTCAGTTTTGTAATCTCTGTTTAAAGTTTGTAGTGTGTAGAATCCTGCATCTCTCTCCATGACATCCTGGAGCAGAAGGGATCCATTGGCGTACACCACTGCTCTTTCGCTGTAGGCAGGCCCATGGGTGATGTAATTCATGGCTCTGCTGTATTCTGCAATTTTAGAACTCTGGGTGCTATGCACTGATTTGTACCAGGTAAATTCTCGCAGATCTTCTGGCAGATTGTGAACAAGGAGAAGAACGCTGTCCCCTTTAACCACATTCTGTGGTACTGGCTCTATCGTGAGTTGGTCAGAGTTACAGTACACAGAAAGGGAGGCTGAAAGACAAAAGAAAAACAGTTATCACAAGGATCGTGTGCTTGGTGGAAAGATAGCAACCTTTATCCTAAACAGATGGATCCATCACTCAGCCTAAAGATGAGAGTGTGGGTGTTTGTAACCCACTTGGTAGATGTCAACATCATGACCTTCATTTCCTCAGTGACCCTGAGTATGTCATTTCCTCTACACGGAACTCTTTCCTGAGGTGTCTGTACAGCTGCCCCACACCGCCCTCAGCCAAGCTCTGCACATTGAGGTTGAGATTATGCCTCCTCTGAACTTTTTAGCCACAGATACCACATCCTCATTCTAAGCATTTTTTCTCAGATTCCTCTGTGGCTCCAGTCAACCCCTGACTGTACCTTCTGTATGTCTTTGCTGCTCTGCCCTGAATCCTACAAGTCTAGGATTGCACAAGGGCCAGAAGAAGTCTGATATTCTTAGAAAGCTCAGGTATTAGAAAAGACTTATATACTAAGGTGGCTGGTTTTCTGACAATGTCACACAAGCTCCAGTTGACTTGGAAGAGGGGGACTCAATTGAAAATGCCGCCATCATGTTGGTCTGTGGGGAAATATATGGTACAATGTTTTAAACTGGTGATGGATGTGGGAGGGTCTATCCCACTGAAAGCAGTTCTGCTCCTATCCCAAGGGTTCCAAGGTGACATAAGAGACAAGGCTGAGCAAGCATTGAAGAGCAAAGTGATAAGCATCACTCCTTCAATTTCTCTGCAATAGTTCCTAGATTTTATTCTTGAAAGTCATTTTTGGACAAAATAAATGCCCCAGTTTGACATGGACAGCCCAAAACCATTGCTCCCATTCAGCACTAAGAGGCATTCATAGTCTAGCCCTGGCAAAATGTCCCCCATGGTCACTAGCAGTTGGCCCTAGGAGAGTGGAGTGTGGCCGAGGCTTCCTGGTGACTGCCTCTTTGTTAAGATGCCATGTTTTCCTCAAGCAGACCCTGCATGATGCCTAAATCTTCTGTCTTACTGAAACGTGCATTGAGATGCCCACGAGACTGAGCATAATCTGACATCTTAGGCTGAGTGACTTTGCATCAAGGATTTTCTTGATGCAGGGGGAGTCTGATGATATAGGATGATCTATCACCATTTGTCTCCATCATGTGCATCCTACACTAAGTGCTCAAACACCAACATGGGGACACTATGCACAAACCAGAAATGACAATGTTATGTGTATAATACCACGGAACACTAAATGATCACAAAGAATCACGTACTCTTTACCAGGAGTTGTACATGTGCTAATCCAACTTGCAGATCTGTGGTCACCGTTCGTAGGGTGTAGAATCCAGTGTCATTCCTGGTGACATTCTGGAGCAGCAGGGATCCATTACTGTACACTGTCTCTCTACCACTGTGTGCAGGACCCATCACAATTGAATTTTTGGCAATTCTGTGTCGGGCAATCTCATGGTTCTTGAACACAATTGCTCCTTTGTACCAGAAAATGGCTTGGATATTCTTCGGGAGGTTGTGAGCCACTAAAAGAGCACTTCCCCCTTCAGCAACGCTGGGTGGAACTGATTCAACAGTGGGCTGGCCAAAGGTGAGATGGGGCCCACAATGGGAGGCTAGAAGGGAAGAAAGATCCATTAGTATTAGGACTTTTGAATTTGCCTAAGTTGGGGCCCTGTGTCCAGAGCAGTTGTGTGCATTGCTCAGCCAAGATGTGTGTCTCCCTGTCATACTAGGTGAGTCAGGACATGAGCTCTATTCATTCAGTGTCCTGCACATGTCATGTTCTCTGTATGACACCCTCTGATCAGTTGTTAACAGGTGCCAGGTCACTGCCCTCAGACCCTTGCTCACATTCAGTCTAGATTGGTGTTGGGGGAATAAATTCCTGGCTTCTATCCCTGTAATCCTTGACACCTGACTCTCTGAGTTTTCTGTTGTCTATGTTTTTTACTCTTGTGGTTCCAGCCAACACCCGCCTTCACCTTTGAGCTTTCTTTACTGGCCTATCTTCAAGTCCACTTGGAATACATTTTTGTGAAGCCAGGGTTAATCTCATTTTTGGAAGACATGCTGCCTAGAAAAGGTCCTGACACTCGTGGAGAATGAATGAATGAATGAATGTGAGAATGAGCGCCATATATTCCAAGGTTCTGCATATCCAGGCTTGTATTTAATTTTTACATGTCTTTCCATTCCATGTATTCAGGATAGCATGCTGGTGTGAACGCATGTGCGTTCCTGCATAGTTATGTATATTGCTGGGTGCCTGCCACAGTATGTGTGGGGCAGAGGACAATTTTGAGGAGTAAGAGGGTTCTCTCTTTCCACCACAGGGAAGCTGGGGGCTAAATTCAGGTCAATGGGCCTGGTGGAATTTGCCTTCACTCAATAAAAACCTCACTGACCCATCCAGGTTAGATTCTTTTCTTTCTCACCTGCTATAGCTGGGAGCATCTGTCTTAAGAATATAGCAACCAACCTGATTGTCATTGAATAGAAAACAGACTGGCTTTCATCCCTACCCCTTACCATTTCTTGTTCACCGACAACTTCCTGTTGCTGGACCTCTGTCCACCTCTGTATCACCTCCACTAAGGGGGTAAGCAGACACCTTGATTCTCCTCCCGACTCTTGTCACCTTAGAGACCCCACCCAGGGCCTGAGCTCCCCCTTCCCACACATGGCCAGGGAATTCTCTTCACTTAGGAGACTGTCCCTTGCCCTTGGTGCCCCTTGGAGAAGGTAGGGATCTTGATCCCTGGAACAAAGCAGGATCTCCGAGGGATCCAGCACTGCTACCTCACTCCTCTGTCACCCAGTCAGCTCTGCTGTCCCCCATTCAGCTCTGATATATCTGAGTCAACTCTGCTGTCCTGTTTCCCTCTGAGCTAAGCCTGCTATAGGGCAGAAGCCCATTAAATAGCCACATGGACGGTGGGTGGGTCCTTGTCCAAGGCACTTCTCCTTCCTCTCCTTGGCATTGCTTGGCGATTCTCTTCCTGAATCTCTTTCTTTATGTTTCAGTCCTCCAGAGCACACAGTGAGCAACCGGCCAATAATCATTCCTGTGTCACAAAGTCCAACAGCTCACCCCAGGGCTGACCTCTGCTGTGTAGCACCAAAGAAGGAGACTTTCATCCCTATGCATTCTCTGTGACTCAGAAACTCTGTTGTGAACCCAGTTGTCCTTGTGCCATCAATGTTCTGGTAAGGGGGAATTTGCTCTCATCCAGAAGGTGACAGATGTCTGTGATAGTTGTAAAGAGACCACCTGAGGGATGGCAGTGGATGGATCCTCATTGCTTATCACTAGAGTGAGCATTCAAGGTCAGATCCAGGACAGACATCCATGTCCTGTCTGTTGAGAAGGTCACTTGTGTCCTGGAAAGGTTTGGTCTCACCCTGCTGTTGAGGGTTTCAAATGGAAAGCTAAATTCCAGCGTCTTTTTTTGGCTGAGGTGTGTTTCAGGTTTCTTCATATCCAGCCTGACATTTTAGGGATGTCTTTATCCTTTGCTTGGTAATTTCCCTGTGGTCACCCTCTCTTTCCCTATGCTAGAAGAAAAGAGGGAATGGTACCCTAGCATAGTACTTTTCTCAGACAAAAGAAGCACCAGGAGTTCAGAATGGCCTGTGGGAGGGACCTCCAGGTCTATTGGTACAGAAATGGAAATCACATATGGTTCTTTTGTCTTCTCTAGAAAATCAGCAACTCAGGGTTTGACTGTGAGCTAATATAACCCCCTGGTGATCAATAGGATGGCTGTAGATCATGTCTGGGATATGTAAAGACCATCAGAGCCTGGTACTAATTGACTGCATGAGACAATTCCCTGGGGTGCACTCCAGAGGACAAGAAAATACCAAGTGGAACCACGTCCTCTGTTTTTCACTTTGGGGACACGGATCTTCCTGTGAATTATCATAAGCCCATCAAAAGAGTGCCTGGTGGCCTGAGCACCTGTCTAGCTCTACCCTCCATGCTGAGTCTCAGAAGGAGGTACCCAGGTGACCTAGCTTGAATGTGACTCTCTGATCATTGCACTAGCTGATTTCACATGCTGTGAAATATGGACACCCAAACACTGCTGTTCCCTCTCAGCTCCATAAGGAAGTAAGAGCTCAAACCTGGCAAAATACTTCCAAGGTCACTTGTAATCAAGCCTGGGTTAGATGGCTGGAGCCAGGGAATCCTGGGGCTCACCTCTCTCTGAGGATCCAGGATATGCCTGATGCCAACAGGGTCCTTCTCATTTTTATGTTCATGATGAGAGCACCAAAGACAAGACTGAGTCTAATGCACTTTCACTGACTTACTGTTTCCCATAAGACACATAACACACACACACACACACACACACACACACACACACACACACAGACACAGACACACACACACACACACACACAGACACACACACACACACACACACCCACACACACACACACCTCTGAAGTTGGGTCTGGGCAGGAGTCTAATCTATGACCATTACACTAGTATGTGTGTCCTGCCCTGAGTGCTCAAACACCAAAACGGAGAGACAGCACACAGAATGAAGGTATGAACAGGCCAGGCAAGAGTGTCCTGTGTGTGTTGACACAACCCAGGACTGGATGATCACAAGAATCACTTACTGTCTAACTGGAGTTTCACATGTGCTAATTCATCATTCATATCTGTACTCAGAGTTCGTAGCGTGTAGAATCCAGTGTCATTCCAGGTGACATTCTGGAGCAGCAGGGATCCATTGCTGTACACTATCTCTCTGCCACTGTGAACAGGGCCCAACACAGTGGAATTTGTGGCTATTATGTGCCGGGCAATCTCAAGGTTCTTGAACACATTCGCTCTTTTGTACCAGAAAAAGGCTCGAAGATTCTCCGGGAGATTGTGAACCACTAGAAGGACACTTTCTCCTTCTGCAACTCTGGATGGTACTGATTCAATAGTGGGCTGGGCAGAGATGGGAGAGCGCTCGCAATGCAAGCCTAGAAGGGAAGATAGAGATTGATCAACAGCTGGACTCTTGTATTTGTCCAAGATGAGGCCCTGTGTCCTGAACAGGTGAGTCCATAGCTTAGCTTAGGTGTATGAGTGGTGTCTTCCTGTCATTTACTGACTTCTACATCCTCAGTGTCCCTGCACTTTTCATTTCCTATGTATGGCTTCCTCTGTTCAGGTGCCAACATGGTCCTGGTTCTCTGCCCTCAGACCCCTGCTCCCCACATTCAGTGTAGATGGATGCTGGGGGGATGACTTCCTGGCTTCTTTCCTTCTAGACCATGACACCTGACTGGATGACTTTTTGTTGTCTAAGTGTTTCACTCTGTGGTTCCAGTCAGCACCTGACTTCACCCTCTAGCTTTTTTAACTTTTAGTCCACTGGAACTATGGAATTGTGAGAACCTGTATTTGTCATATCTATATCTATATCTATATCTATATCTATATCTATATCTATATCTATATCTATCTATATATATATGTTAAAGAAATGATGCCTGGAAAATGCCATGATATCTTGCTCACACACATACAGCCTGTCTGAAGATCAGAGGATGGAGCTTGCCACTAGCTAACCATAGAGGTCAGGAGATCTGTATAGACAGGCAGGAGATGAGATGGCTGAGCAGAGACAGGAAGTGAGATGGCTGGGTGGAGAGAGGATATAAGTGGGAAAAATAGGAGCTTGCTTTTTTTTCCCACTAGGAAGCTAGTGAGGTAAAGTTGGCTTGGCTTGCTTCTTCTGCTCTCTGATCTCTCAGCTGTTTCCTCTGTGTTTGACTCCTGGTTTTTATTATTTAGATCAATGAAGAACTCCATTTACAAGAAAAACTCAGACATCTGTGGAGACTGGGTGGATGAGTTTGCAGGACTCTGTATGTCCATGGATTTACTTAAGGACTTCATAGGTTTAGGAATACAGAATTTTCCCGTTTGCTTTGATTTTTTATGCTCATTTGTGTGTGAGTGTGTGTGCAAGAGCGTGTCTCAGGGTGAGGCAGTAGGTGTGGGACAGTTTTAGGAAGAGGTCATTAGTCTCTGGTTTTCAGACAATGAGGCAGATGCCTATATCTGCTAAGCTACATCCCTGATCTACACCAGCTTGAGTTTTTCTCTGGGATGCTAAGCCTACACCATCAGTCTAAAGACAATTGTGGACATGCTGATTAAGTTTAGATGCAAACTACCCCTCTACCCCAATTGCACTTTCAGATTCACCAAGAATAAGTTTCCTGCTGCAGAATCTCTGGCCTGCCCCGTGTCTTCTTTCCTACAAACCAGGAGTCTCCACTAAGTCCTTGGCCTCCTTAAGAGACACCAAATTGTAGATCAGTCCTTTTCTCTCACACACTGTCAACTCATGGTGTCCTCATCCATGAGCAGGCATCCCTGAGAGTCATTGAAGCATTGCAGAGGGATACAAGGGTGCATCCCTAGTCTCTGTGGCCTGATACACCCTACTTCTGTGGCACATCTTCTACCCTTCCCCAAAATGAGATGAGATCTTTCCAGGCAGGTGCATCTCCATGTGCTGTGGGTGTCTCTGTTCCAAACACTGCTCGGTCCCCTTACTCTCAGGGCCTCCCCTTATCCCTCTCCACTTCTCTCTTTTTGCTACACTCCTAAGACCACTCAGAGGTCAAAAGGACTGATGATCTTCCCTGAGACCTGAGAGAACAGAAGCTCACCCTGGGTCTGCCCTTTGCTGTGTCCTGGCCCTGGGTCTGTCAGCACCATCGTGGGAGCCTCTGTGTGGACACAGAAACCTAGATGGGCACCCAGTCCGCCCTGTTTTTCTCAGTGCTCTAAAAAGATGGAATATCCTCTAGCAGGTGACAGAGATGTCCCTTAGGCTTCAAAGGGACCAGCTGAGCGCTGCCTGGGGAAGGGGACCGATCCCTTCACACTGCAGTCGTCACTCGGTCTTTCTCGAGAACACATTTCTGTGAGAACCCCTGGAGTTTATACAGAGACTGATCTCCTTGGCTGAGTTCCCTACCATGCATCCACCTGTGTGCAAGTTGAGGTCAAAAGAAGAATTCTCATCTACTGCAGTCATTCCCCAACGTGTGTGTCCTGCACTGAGTTCTCAAACCCAACATGGGCCACATACAGAGGGGAGGTAGACACGGCTAGATCTGACATTTCTGTGTGTGTTCGATGGAGTGACCCCACCCAGAGTTCACAAAGGATCACTTACCGTACACGTGAAGGTATATGGTTGTCGTTGATACTATACCTACTTGTCCATTTATGGTTCGGAAGGTGTAGTATCCGGTGTCCTTCCGGGTGACATTGCGGATCTGCAGGGATCCGTTGCTGTACACCGTCTCTCTACCACTGTGTTCGGGCCCTGTCACACTTCCATCCTTGGCCAGTGAATAGAGTGCAATCCCAAGGCTCATATTGCTCACCCCTTTGTGCCAGACAAAGGCTAGAATATTGTCTGGTAGATGATGAACACGTAGGAGGACGTCTTCTCCTTCAACCACTTGGGGCGGCACTGATTCAATGGCGACTTGGGCAGTGGTGGTCAGGTGCCAGCAGGTTAAAAGGGAGGCTAAAAGGGAACAGAGACAAGCCACCAAAACTGAGCAAGTATGACACTACTCACCTTAGGCGTGTGGGTAGGGGTGTGTCCACCTTCCTTGATGGAGGTGAGAAACATAACCTCAATTCCCTCAGAGCCTATTATTTCCTCTTTATGGAATTCTGTACTCAGTTTCCACTGACTTCCCCACTCAGTGTCCCCATCTCCCTTCCTCAAACAGTGTATTTGGTGTGAGGAGCAATGCCTCTCTGACATCCTCTTCTAGAGGATTATCACTCTGAATTTCTTTCTATATTCCCTGCTTGCTTCCGGTCAACCCCTGACTGAATCCACTGGGTGCTCTGATGTCAGGTACGCTCAAAGCAGGGGTTGTCCAGAACAGGTATTAGTGTGTCCTCTTTGGAAGGTTCAGTTCCTGAAAAATATTCAGGTGCCAGTGGATAGAAGAAGGAAGGAAGGGGGGAAGGAAGGAAGGAAGGAGTGAAGAAAGGAAGGAGAAATGTGTCTCCATGGGTTTATCTACGTAGTTCTCAGGTTTGGAGCAAATAACTATTGTTATACTCAAGTGTGATTTAACATTTTTTACATTTTCTTATATGCTATGTGTGTCTGTCTCTGAAGGCACCTGTCCCAGGGTTGCATGTGTGTGTGTGTGTGTGTGTGTGTGTGTGTGTGTGTGTGTGTGTGTGTGTACCACAGCACCTGTGTGAAGGGTATAGAAGAGCCTACAGGTGTCTGTTCTGTCGATCTGGAGCAGCGGACTGAATTCAGGTTGTCATGGCTCCACGCACGGACCATCTCTGTGGTCTACCCTTGTTTGATTTCTATTTGGAGGGTCACACTGTCATGGTTGGGAACATCAGGATTCAGAGTATTTCAGCCGATATAAGAGACTTAAAATGGGGAGTATTTGAGGTTTTTCTCTTCCCCTCATTGCCTCCTGCCCACTGAGAGCTTCAGGCTGCTGAGTCTCTGTCTCTCACTCTACCTTCTGCCCCATGACTGCAAACAGAACCCTTGAGTCTCCTCTGGGGCTTCTTTCTTCTTTAGGAGACTCCAGCCTGCCTCTGAGTTCCCCTCCCTACACAGTCAGAGATTGGGTACACTTACCTGTGAGCAGGAGCCCCTGCCAAGGTGAGCAGCCCTTGCAGGGAATCATAGCATACTCCTCCATCTCTCCTCTCACTGTGCCGTCCTCCCTGTGAGGGGAACTTCAGCTCCAACACAGTCCCCAGGCTCTGCTGTCTTTCCTCCTTCTGGGATGAGCAGTCCCCCAGGCTGGAGCACTTCCCAGAATTCAATGGGCTCTGGGCGGTGGGGTCTGTGTCCAAGGCACTGCTTGTCTCTTCTGATCTTTGTCCTGCTCTACATCTCCTTCAACTTTTCTCTCTTTATGTATCTTCTCCAAGGAACACATGAGCAACAAGGCTGATAAGCATCCCCATGCCCTCAGAGAACAACGGCTCATCCCAGGGCTGACATCTGCTGTGTCTTGTTCTTGGATCTGTCAACAGCCAAGAAGGAGCCTCCATCCTGCTTATGTGTCCTTGTGACACAGAGACACAGCTGAGCACCCAGACTGCCCTGTGTTCTCAGTGCTCTGGGCAAGTGGAAATTACCCGCAGAAGAAGGTGACAGCTGGAAAGGGACCACCTGACTGATAAATAGGGATGCATATCAACTCTTTATCACTAGTGTCACCGTTCAAACTTCTGATCCAGGTGGGAAGCCCAGGAGCAGTTGTGTCAGGAGTTTCATGTCCTCAGTGTGGGAAAGAGGTGACCTGTGTGTCCTGGATAGAAAACTGTGGGCACCCTCTTCCTATGGAGGATTTCAAGGTAACAGTCTTAGTTAGGGTTTCTTTTGCTGTGAAGAAACAGACACCAAAAAGCAAGTTGGGGAGAAACCAATGTATTTGGCTTACACTTCCACTTTGATGCTCATCACTGAAGGGAATCAGGACCGAAACACAAATGGGGCAGGATCCTGGATCCTGGATCTGATGCACAGGCCATGGAGGGGTGCTGCTTACTGGCTTGCTCTCCTTGGCTTGCTGGCCCTTCTTTCTTCCTGAACCCAGGACCACCAGTCTAGGGATGACATCACCCACAGTGGTCTGGACCCTCCCTCATTGGTCACTAATTAAGAAAATGCCTTATACCTGGATCATGAAGGCTTTTCTTCAACTAGGGCTCCTTCCTCTCTGAAGACTCCAACTTTCATCAAGTTGGCACACTAAACAGCCAGTACAGCAATCTCCCAGCATCTGGTATTGACTGAGCTGTGTGTTGACAGAGACCCCACGTCTTCTGTGATCTTTCTGGGTAACTGTTACGCTTCACTTAGGCGATTCTCCTGCAGTAATCCTGTCTTCCCCTATGATAGATGCCCTAAGTGGGGTAACCCTATGTTTCCCCATGCAGAGAGGTTTTGTCGACAAAAGAAACACAACAATGCTTGGTAGGTACTCGGGGTTAGTACACACAGGATTAAAGTCAGTCTGCAAGGGAAGCTCATGACTCAGGGAAACAATTTTCTGATTATTGAGTCCTAATATCCCTACCTGGAGTTCACTGGGAGAACTGCAGTCTCGTGGCTAGGGCTCTGTCAGGCATGGTCAAGAAGTCAACCTTGAACTTCCCTGTTGCCCTCACACAGTTGAGAGGCAGGGCCTGTCATCCTGTTTACCGTGCTCTCCAGGACTCCTAATTCCATCTAGCATAGAGTAGGTCTAGACATGGATCAAGATTTGTCCTGGGAATCCCAGGAGTAAAGTTGGAACAGTGTTTTTATATAGTGAATTACATGGATGGATTTTCACATGTTGAACCATCCTTGCTTCCCTGGGATGAAGCCTACTTGATCACGGTTGATGATTTTTCTGATGTGTTCTTGGATTCGATTTGCCAGGATTTTATTATTTTTGAATTTTGAGGAATCCAGGTTTTCCAAGCATGATCTGATGATTCTCTGGTTTTCCTCAGTGTCTGTTGTTATGTGTCCCTTTTCATTTCTAATTTTGTTAATTAGCATGCTCTCTCTTTCTTTGCCTTTTGGCAAATTTGGATATAGGTTTGTGTATCTTGTTGATTTTCTGGAAGAACCAACTCTTTGTTATATTGATTCTTTGTATTGTTTTCCTAGTTTCTACTTTGTTGAAATCAGCTCTCAGTTTGATTATTTCCTGGTGTCTACTCCTCCAGCTTGCATTCTTGTTTGTTTTGGATATGGTGGTGTTGTTGTTGGAACTGTGTGTGGGTTTCCACCCCAGTTCTCTTTTGCATGATGGTAAAGTGGGGTTATCTATTGCCTCTAGTTTTCTGGTTGTAGTTAACTTCCTTGGGTTGCAGTTTTCCTTCCAGGACTTTCTGTAGGGCTGGATTTGTGGATATGTATTGTTTGAATCTGGTTTTGTCTTGGAATATCTTGTTTTCTCCATCTATATTGATTGAAAGCTTTGCTGGGTATAGTACTCTGGGCTGGCATCCATGTTCCCTTAACGTTTGTAGAATATCTATCCAGGACCTCTGGATTTCAGAGTTTCCCTGGAAAACTCAGGCGTATTTCTGATAGGTTTGCCTTTATATGTTACTTGACCTTTTTCCTTTGCTAATCTTAATATTCTTTCTATATTCTGTATGTTTGGTGTTTTGATTATTTGTGGCGAGGAGACCTTTTGTCGTGGTCCATTCTATTATGTGATCTGTACACTTCTTGTACTTTCATTGGCATGTCTTTCTTTAGGTTGGGAAAGTTTTCTTCTATGATTTTGTTGAATATGTTTTCTGTGCCTTTGAGTTGGATTTCTTCACCTTCTTCTATACCTATTATTCTTAGGTTTTGTCTTTTCACAGTATCCATATTTCCTGGATATTTTGTGTTAGGGATTTGTTGGACTTAAGATTTTCTTTTGTCGATGAGTCTATTTCTCTTAGTGTATCTTCAACTCCTAAGATTTTCTCTTCCATTACTTGTATCTCTTCCATTTCTCTGATTGCCTTAAGCCATGAGGTTCGGCCTGAATGGGGGCGTGTGGACATGAAAGCTCCTGATGGGACCAGCCCCCATTTCGGCAGCCATAACAGCCAGACATGTGCTTTTCTGACCTTGCCTTGGTCACTAGAAAGTCAGATCCCTGCCTCGTGGCAAGGAACCAATCAGAAGTTAGTTGGTGGTGCTATGCTTACGGCTCTGGGTGTGCTTTATGGACAAGTGCACAGCAATGACGAGCAGAGCAAACCAACCACCCTGGGAGGGTCTATGGGTCATAACAACCAGTTGGCCAATCAACACAGGGCAAGCCCTCCTAGCCTGGAGGCACACCAATCCTGAGCCTGTTCGTACCCCAAGATACTTCTTATACGCTGCCCTACAAGATCTCTCTGCAGCCCCTTGGAGCTGTCTTTGGTAGCCATCCACCATGGCAGGTGGATACAAGTTCTGAGCTAACATGGGTTAGCTCATTAAACAACAATAGAGCCTCATGCAGTTTGCATTAAGCTTTCGAATTTGCCTGGTGATTGGAGTGACCACAATCCTGGGCTAAGATCCTGGAAGCCTGAGCTTTCCTGGGTTCTTACACTCCTAGCAACCCAAAGGCAATAAAGACCAAACACAGGCATCTTGTCATCTTTAGAGAGCTCTCAGTTCCATATTGTAAAACTAGAGTCTCTTGTTTATTTAGCATGCTCTTGGTTGTTTCTTAACCATGCTTCCATGGCCATGAGGAGGCCATTTCTCTCCTTCTGACCCTTCTCTGCTCCCTGGCTCCTAACTCTCTCCTCAGTTGTTACTCACACACCTAGCCTCCTGCACAGGTGCAGGCCTATTCAAATGCTTAGTTCTGTAGAGATGAAAGCTAGGCAAAATTCCCCACTGTTTCCATGGTAAACAATAGCAGACTTGCTTGAATTAGCAATACAGTAGTGGGCAGGAGCTCCCTGGTGCTCTATTTACAAATGTCCAAATACAAATGTCCAAATTTATATGGATCTCTCTCTTCCCTTCTAGCTTTCCTTTGGACTTGTGGGCGCCATGACACCCCTTCCAAGCACACTGTTGAATCAGTGCATCCCAGCATTGCCGAAGGGGGAAGTGCTCTTCTACTTGTTCACAATCCCCCGGAAAATATTGAAGCCTTTATCTGGTTCAAGCAGACGTCTGCATTCACGAAAATTGAGATTGCCCAATACATCATAGACAGGAAATCAACTGTGTGGGGCCCGCATACAGTGGCAGAGAGATGCTGTACATTGATGGATCCCTGAGGCTTCATGGCGTCACTCAGAAAGACCCTGGATTGTTCATTCTGCAAATTGTGAGAACGTATATGAGACGTGAAGAAACACGAGTGCAGCTCCAGGTGCACAGTAAGTGATTCTCTGTGTTTGTTCCATGCTGGCTGGGGCTTAGACACCCAGGACTGACACTGATGGACTGTCATGGCTGGCACAGACTCCCTTCCCTCTGGACGGTGTCTCCATGCCAAGGTTTGAGCAGTTAGTTTAGGACACACTGGTAGAGACAAATGGCCATAGATCAGCTTAGCTTCCATCTTCTGACTCCACCTGCATCAAGGAAGATCTTGATGGAAAGGAAGTCAGATGTCAGGGTCAGCCCAGTTTCTTGGGGGCTCTAGACCAGGGAGCCCTGAATCCTGTCATCTTTTCAAGCTGGACTAAAGTGACCAGGGGAACCTTTTTCTGGTACTCTGTTCTTACACACCTCTAAGCTGAGAGGGAACAATGGTTTTAGAACATCCATGTCAAACTGGAGTATTTCTTAGCTCCAAATTGAGAGTGTCATAAATAAAACCCAGGAACTGGGACAGAGACGTGGGAGGAGTGCTTCCTATTGGCTTGCTCCTCATGTTTGCACAACCAGCTCTCCTATCTCCCAGGACTCCTGCAGGGTCCAGGGCTTGAAATGCCTGAATTGGTGTGAATCTTTTTTCATCAAGCCCCAATTAAAGAAAACTGTATTATAGTTTTGCCCACCAGACAATCTGGTCATGGCATTTTCAACTGAGTCCTTGTCTTGCAAAATAACCATAGATTGTGTCATGTTGACATAAAACCAGCCAGCCTATTACATAAGCCTTTTAAAGGCCTGAGCGTGCCTTGAAGATCAGATGACTGCCAGGCCCCATACTTCCTAAGATCCTAGACCTGAGATCTACTTGATAGGCGAAGTTAGGAGCTGAGCATTTTTTAGGTTGAAAAAACCTAGAATGTGAAAGTTCCAGGCTTTTTGAATCCAGGGGGAAGGCATCATCCCAAACCCCAATGTACATGATTGTGTGTAGTGTCTGACTGAGGGTATTGAGGGAGCAGCCATGGAGACACCCAAGGGGACAGAGCCATGCAGAGGAAATGACATTTTCAGGGGTGCTGTTGGAAAGGAGGAGGTCATGTTTCTGCCCTTCATTAAGTGAGTTAGATACACACCTGCGCCTCTAGGCTGAGTGAGGTAACCATGTGGTCAGGATGGAGGTCCCCGTCTCTTCACCAAGCACAACGATCCCCTTGTGATGACTTTTTACTCTCTTCCCTTCCAGGCTCCCTTTCTCCATGCTGTGTCCTCACGTCTTCCCAAGTCATGATGCAGGCAGTGCCTCAGTATGCTGCTGTAGGGGAACGCGTACATTTCCAAGTTCATAGTCTCCCAAAACATGTGAAAGCCTTTTCCTGGTACAAACTGGCATATGGGGGCCAGATCCTTAAAATTGTAGAATACATCAGAACCACGAATTCTGTCACCTGGGGGCCTGAACACAGAGGAAGAGAGTCCATGTTCCATGATGGATCCCTGAGGATGCAGGATGTCTCTGAGGAAGATGAGGGAATGTACACACTAGAAATTTTAAACAAAGATTTCAAAATTGAAAAATCGTTTGTGAAGTTTTATGTAAAGAGTAAGTGACTATTGTCCACAGTTGCTGGGTGTGGCTTGTCGTACTTCAAACACTTAACTGTCAGACTGGGCTGTGCCTGTTCCCTCCCCCAGTGCATTGTGGGCCCTCACTGTGGTTTGTGCCCTTACTGCAGGACACACATGGGGTAGAGAAACTGCAATAGGTGAGAACACCTCACCTATCTTGACTTGCAGAGAGGAGGACCTGTGTTGGGTAAACTTAGTCTCAGGATGTCAGCTGCAGGCCTGACATTTTGAGCTCTCACCATGCAGATGACCCCAGAAATCCTGTGGAAATGAGGCATTTCCCTAAGCGGAGGAAGCAATGAGGTACTCAGAGAGCACCAGGAAGCTGACTCCAAAACTTTGCCCCTTTCTGGACTCAAGGTGACACTGGAGAGCTTTTCAAAACTTTTTGTTTAGATTTCCTGTCAGAGCCAACAGGGAACAAGGCTTTACTGCCTGTAGAAGTCACGGGACTGATGACCCCAGAGTTTAGAGTCTGCTGTGTACTGCCAAGGCAGCTGCAGTTCAGTAGGTCATCTGTGCAGTTCCTTCTCCTGAGGCTCCAGGTGTCCTGGCCATTAGTCTATTGTTCTGATGGGCTTCTGAGACTTCACAGGAAGGTGAAGGCACCAAGGGAAGAAACAGAGGAGGCAGCTACCCCAGATTCCTCTTTCTCCTCAGGGGCCCAACCTTTTGAATTTCCTTCTGCAGGTAAATAGTAACAGATTCTGCTGATGTGAGCAGCTTCCCTTTTCCCCCAATCCCAAGTTCAGACCAGTGCTCATAATTAAGCTTAGCTCATGGATAGGGCAATGGCCATTCACTGTGTGTCCTATTTAGGAGAAACTGAAGTACAGAAAACAGCGTCTAAATTAGTCACATATCCCTGGGTGCCAGATCCAAAGTACAAGAAATGTCTACAGTCACAGCTCCCAATTCTCCCCCTTGGAAGCTATATAAGCTGTGAACTAAAGAGGGCCTGTTGAACTCTCTGAGCTACTGTCATTTGGTAACCTCCTTTGTTTCTTCACAGAGAATTTGGCCCAGCCCTCTGTGCAAATCACTGATACCACAATTGCAGGACTTAGATCTGTGATCTTTACCTGCATTTCACCTGACACCGATGTCTCCATCCGTTGGATCTTCAATAACCAGAGTCTGAATCACCTAGAGAGGATGACTCTGTCCACAACAAAGTGTGGACTCAGAATCAATCCATTCAGGAGTGAAGACACTGGAGACTATCAGTGTGAGGTCTTCAAAGGAGTCAGTTCAAAGACCAGTCCCTCAGTTTCCTTGCTGTGATGAGTGGCTGACCCCTTCTCTCATCCTACAGTAGAATGCTGGCATTTCTTTATCAGTGGGTTAAAAAATGGAGAAAAGTTATGTGGTAAAAATGATCAGTTGCTACTCTGGCACAGTCAGCATGGTGACTGTGCACACATGGGATACCCGTGTGTACAAGGGAAGGCCAGGATTTAAAGTGAGGTTGTCTTAAAAGTTAAATAAGACATCAATATGGTAAACATAAATTCAAAGGCCTTAAGAGCTTAGGGTGTGGTTCAAATGTACAATGACACTTCAGAATTCATGGGAACCTATTTCAGGATCCCTCAAGCTTTTGGATTCTCTGAGTCTGCTGTGGAAATGATGCACTGTTTGCATATGGAAAAATATCCTCTTATGTGCTCCAACACATTCCCTGTTTACTTATCTACGCCCAATGCTGCCTGCACCACATTCATCCATGTGCAGTGAGAACGTGCGACAGGAGAAGGGCCTGCCCATGTTTCACTGTGGACATAGCTGGTGTCTAAATAGCTTTGTTCCACAGTTTGTTCAAGGCACAGGTGTAACATCCTTCACGTAGTTACAGATGATCCTGTTTTCACTCCGAGAGCGTAATTCACAGTGCCACCTTGCACATGAGCGTTTTTTCCTGTTGATTTGTATTCTTTCCTTTTTTTAATTCTCCTATTCTCACTTCCCTTCTACCTTTGATCCCACTCTTGCAGGGAGACACCGTAACCATGACTCCTAAGGGCTGCCTACAGGTGTGCTTAACCACGCCTGTCAGGGCGTGGTCAGGGGATGTTCAGGATATGCCTGGGGGTTCTTAAGGTGTGGGAGACACGTGGAAGCTCTCTCTGGCCTCCTTAGCTTGCTGCCTCTGTGCACGCTCTGGCTTGCGCTTGGCCGTATTATTTGAATAAAGATATCTTAACCTAAAAGCTCACGTCACACCTGGCGCCCAACGTGGGGCAGATATCTTAACCTACAAGCTCACGTCACACACTCCTCTTCTGTTTCCTTTCAAAAATGAGCAGGCCTCCCAGGCACATCTAGAGAACACAGTATAGCAAGTTATATTAGACTTGCCACAGTCTCTCATGTCACAGTTGGGAGAGGCAACCAAGTAGGAAGGAAAGGTTCCAAGGCGAAGGCGAAAGTGTCAGAGATGTTCACACATCTACTGCTGTGTGAACATCTACCCAAGAATACCTATCTATATTACTATTACTTATATACAGAGGCCCTGGCTCAAACCCAGCCAGAGTCTGTGATTTCCACTAGAGTCTCTGTCATCCTTTATAAGTCCTGCTCAAATTGATTCTGTGTTCCATGTTTTCATGGTGTCATTGACCCCTCTGGTTCCCACAATCCAACCTCCCTATATTCTGTGGGGTTCCCCCATCCTGCTATGTGTATGACTGTGTGTCTCTGAATCTGTTTCATAATTTTGGGAGGATGCCTCCCTCATACCTATGAGCATGCCATAATATCACTAGTATCTGGGTAGTCAGGATCCTGTTTCTGGTCATCCAACAGTCAGGTCTTGGCTCACAAGTTCTGCTCCACCATTACCCCAGTACATCTTACAAGAAGGACAGATTGTAGGTGGAAGGTTTTGTGCCTTGATTGGTTTCCCAGTGCTATTGCTGGAAGTCTTCTGTTGTTATAGAAGATGGCTGCTTCAGACTATCTATCTCTCACTACTAGAAGTCTTTGCCAGGATCACTCTTGTGGATTCCAGGGAGTTTCTACTGTATTAGTGAAGAGACCAGCTCCCCATTTTGGCAGTCATAACAGCCGAACACGTGCTTGTATGACCTTATCCCAGTCACTAGGAAGTAAGATGCCTGCCTCATGGCAAGGAACCAATCAGAAGTTAGCTGGTGGAGCTATGCTTTACGGCTCTATGTGTGCCTTTCTGACAAGTGCACAGCAAAGATGTGCAGAGCATAGCATCCACCCTGGGAGGGCCTATGGGTCATAACGACCAGTAGAGCAATCAACACAGGGTAAGCCCTCCAAGCCTGGAGGCACATCAATCCTGAGCCTGTTCGTACCCCTAGACACTCCCCTATGCTACCCTTTAAGATCTCTATGCAATGCTTCCAGTGGTCTTTGCTAGCCATCGCCATGGTGTGTGGATGAAAGACCCGAGCTAATATGGGGTTAGCTCGTTAAACAACCATAATAAAGTCTCGGGCTATTTGCATCAAGCTTTTGAATCTGCCTGGTGATTGGGGTGACCGTGGTCATTGGCTGAGATCCTGGAGGCCTGAACATCTGTGGGTCTTACAGTAGTTTTCCCCATTGCTCCCAAAGTGTCCCTACTGTTCCAGCAATTTCTCCAACTACCCTCTCCTTCCATCTCACCTCACCCACCTGTTTCTTCTTGTTCTCATTCACACCTGCCTCCAATTCTTCCACAAATCTGTTCTATTTCTTTTTCCCAGGAAGATACATGATCCCCTCACTTGACTTTTCCTTGTCACTTAGCTACTATTTGCATTTGATAAAACAGGGCATCGAATAGATTGTGTGCTATATTAGTGTCCATAAGTAGAGCTCAGATGGGTGTGTTTGTTCACCAGTTCCAGAAACTTCTGTGGAATCTTTAGGATTTTCCAAAAATAAGTTCATGTCTTCCCAAGATGTATTTTAAAGCCAATCAACTAGGAACATTTTATTTATCTGTGTTGCCTATTTGTTCTTTCCAGGGCATCTGAGGGAATACTGAATAAACGTGGCGTCTTCAACATCTTTGTGTCAATCCTGGTCTTAGAGGAAAAGCTGTCAGTGTCTCCAGTGAGTTGACAGTGGTTTTTCACATGTTCCCTACCGCCCTGGTCTAACTTCTACCCCTAGTTTTCTGTTTTCATCATTAAAATTGTTCACTTTTGTCCAATTCCTTTATTCAGTCAGTCTTATGAGACATAAGTGGAGTCAGTTTTGTGTTTCTTTTGCTTTCATCTCTGTAGGTTCTGGGTCTCTATTTATTTGTCTGTTTTATGTAAGTAATTCTAAAGTTCCATATCACTATTGAGAGCCATGGGAATTTTAGTAATCTGAAAAATGAACAGCAAGGCATCATGTTTCACTTCTAGTATTAATAAAGTTCCTCTTTTAAAACAAAAGTTAATATAATTAAAATTTGTTAATGCTGTTAATTACTTTACAGGATGAACTATTTCTTTTGTTTTAAAAATAAATTCTTTTCTCTTATAATATATACTGTTTATAGTTTCTTCTTTCTCATCCCTTCCCAGTTTCTACCCAGATCCCCTACCTTGGGCATCACTCCCTTTCTTTCTCTCATTGGAGAATAATATGCATCTAAGTCTAAGTGATAACAACAAAGTATCAGAAAATAAAATATAACAAGATGAAACAAAGACTATCGTATTGGTGTTGGACCCAACAACTGAACAAAAGCAAAAGGGTACTAAGAGCAGACAGAAGAGTCAGAGACCCAATTGTTCTCTTAAAACCCTGGTGTCTCCTGACAGAGATGCTAGTAAACAAGGAGGACCCTAAGAGAGACATACATGGTCCCCTGGAGAAGGGGAAAGGGTCATGATCCCCTGAGCAAATTGAGAGGACCGGAAGAGGGGGGAGGGAGCCATGAGAATGAGAAGGGAGGAAAAGGAAGTATGCAGAGGTCATGAGGGAGCAGAAAGGTTGAGTCAAGGGAAAAATAGAAGAAAAGATATGTGATAAGTAGGGCTCTAGTTGGCGGGGGGGGGTGTTAAAGGAGGATGGGAGGGAGAAGGGAACTGGGATTGTCATGTAAAACAATCTTGTTTCTAATTCAAATAGAAAATGATAAAAACCCTATGTGTCTCATAAAATACTAAGGTTTTTAGCTGGTGTTGTCCTTGTAGATCTCTGGACATTTTCCTAGTGACAGATTTCTCTGTAAACCTATAATGGCTCCCTCTCTTATAGTATCTCTTATGTTGCTCTCCTCTATTCTTCCCCTGACTCAATCTTCCCGCACTGTAAAGGGTTGGGATAAGATTTTCCAATCAAATGGAGTAGCAATCCGAATATCTCACAAATTAGATTAAAAACTAAAACCAATCAAGAGATGAAGGTCATTTAATATTAATCACAGGAAATATCCATCAGGATGAAGTCTCAATTCTGAACATCTATGCCCCAAATACAAACTCACCCACATTCATAAAAGAAACATTACTAAAACTCAAATCACACATAAACTCCCACACTTACAGTAGGAGACTTCAACACCCCACTCTCACCACTAGACAGGATCTTGAGAGAGAAACTTAACAAAGAAACAAAAGAACTACCAGATGCTATGACCCAATTGGGATTAACAGACATCTATAGAAGATTCCATCCAAACACAGAAGAAAATACCTTCTTCTCAGCGCCACATGGAACCTTCTCTAAAATGGACCACACCAACTACATTTTACCCTCTCTCCAACTATCACTCCTTCCACCCTCCTACCAACTCCCCACTCACTTCTCCTCCATTTCCATTCAGAAAGGATAAGGCCTCCCATGGCAGTCAACAAAGCTCGGCATGTAAAGTTGAGGCAGGACCAAGCTCCTCTCCATTACATTAAGGCTGATCAAGGCATTCCACCAAGGGAATAGGTCCCCAAAAGTCAACTCATGCACCAGGGACAGGTTCTGGTCCCACTCTAGGGGGTCACACAAACAGCCTTAGATAGGCAACTGTCGGCTACGTGCAGAGAGTCTAGGTCTGTTCCATGCAGGCTTCCTAGCTGTCTGGTTAGAGCTCCCATGCGGTTGGGTTAGCTGCCTCTGTGAGTTTCCCTATCTTGATCTTGATCCCCCCCTCATATACTGGACTCCCAGAGATCAGCCCAGTGCTTGGTTGTGGATCTTTGAGTCGGCTCCCATCAGATAGTGAATGAAGGTTCTAAGATGACAATTAGTGTAGTCACCAATATGATTTTAGGAGAAGGACAGTTCAGGAACCCTCTCCTCTATTGCTAAGAGTCTTAGCTGGCGTCATCCTTGTGGATCACTGGGAGTTTCCTTGGCACCAGGTTTCTCCCTAACCCCACAATGGCTCCCTCTCTCAGGATATCTCTTTCAGTGCTCTCTGTCAACTTGTCCCTCCCTCAACTTGTCCATGCCAATCCCTCATCTTTCCAATTCATATACCCTTCCTTATACCCCCTCCTTGTCCCCAGTTTACCATGGAGATCTTGTCTATTTTCCCTTCCCAGGTAGGTGTTGGGAGCCAAATCTCAGGGCTTGGCATGAGATCCAAGGCCATGCTTGGCAGGCCACAGAGTCAACCTTTACATAGCAGCTCCTTAGAACCGCAGCTCAAGAAAAGAAACAGCTTGACCCAGTCCTCCACCCACAGGCTCAGTCACCAAGGCAACCCTTCCTGGACCTCATGAACAGTTTACCCTGCCAAACATCATCTTTGGGGCTTCCTAATATCCTGCCTATACTAACACCTGGTGCACAAACAACCCATTCTGCCTCTCCCCGTATCCTCACTATATAAGCTAGCCTGAGAAAAGTAAAGTTTGCCACTTGATCAGAATCCTATCTTGTGGTCGTTCTTTCTGAGTCTCTTGTCCCCATTCTCTTTCCCTGACTCTCTTGCCCCAGGTTGATGTCATGAAGGTTGGGACACCCAGGACAATCCATTTTCCCCTCTTAGGCTCTTCCTTGTTAACTAGATCATCTGGGGCTATGGATTGTTGTCTGTTTATACTTTGATTTACATCTAATATCCACTTATGAGTGAGTATATACCATGTTTGCCTCTCTGGGTCTGGGTTACCTCACTCAGGGTATTTACATTCATTTGCCTTCAAATTTCATGATGTCATTGTTTCTTTTTGTTTTGTAACAAAAATATTTATTAAAATTTATTTTTTTGCATTAAAATCCCAGCTCCCCTCCCTCCTCTCCTCCTACTTTCCCCTCCTCATATCTGCTCCTTCAAAATACCGATATATTTCCACTTGTACTGTAAGTGATTATTTGTGAACTCTGGGTGCTGGGTGGGGTTCATTTCTCTACACAAACATACAGGAGAGTGGTGTGTCTCTACATCCCCACTCCATTTTCTCCTAACGTTAGGGTTTGAGCATTGAGTGAAGGAAACACATGGTATAGAAAGATGACAGCAGATCAAAATTCTTCACTTCATCTTACACACAGGTGGACTTATGGCAGCTAACTTAGTCTAGAATCTCAGATTCTGTGCAGTCTCTTGGGGTTCTCCTCAGGAAGGTGAACCTGAGAGAGACCCAAGGGAATCAACATTGTGCCTGGCTGAGGAAAACATGGGATACACTCATAGATGTGAGCACCAAGAAGCCTTACAGTCATACTTCTGTCCCAGACTCAAACCCAATGTCCCTGAAGAGATCTTTACAAAGGTCTTGTGTCATGTTTTAAAGGCATAGGTGTAATGATTTCACTAGACCCAAGATAAATGATAAATGGGTGTTTATAAGGGAACACTTACACAGATAATAACAAAGAACCACAGTTTCTCTGTCCTTCAGAACAGACCCACGGACCCAAAGAAAGAGAAAGAGAGAGAGACCACACCTCACACTTCTGTCTTTCTGCTTCTGTCTACCTGAAGCCATGCCCAAAGGGGTGTGACCACCATTCCAGGTCCACAGGCAAGATGCTGCTACCAATTTCCCTTTTAGTGTAAAGAAGTTTTTAAGCCTGGTGCAAAAACTATATACAGTGACAACAAATGTCACATATATTATAGGAAAAGAAAGGTAAACATGCACAAATTAAAACCTACTGCCTGTGAGAGCAACACTGAGCACCAGTTACATACTGCAATGTTGACCAGCTGTTACACTGTCAGGAGAGGTAGGCTTAGGTCCTGGAATCTTCTCCAGAGCCAGCAGTGAGAGATTAGCTGGACAGTTGCCCAGGCTATGAAATAACTGTCCTGGTGGGCTTATGAGACTTCACAAGGAGGTCAGGGTCACCAAGGAGGGGGATAAAGGACACATGGTATCCTGCAAAGTGCTTGTCCTCTGGGTTGAGCTCAGGGAATTCTCTCCTGTATGCAAATGGCTACAGGCTCAGCTGATAAGGACAGCTCCTCAGACATGAACTGCAGTTTCCCCAGTGACCACCAGGTGTAGCATCAGGACACACATCCAATACTCAGAAGAGTATTTCCCAGAACCAAGAACTTACCTTGTATCCTGGCTTCCTCTCTTGTCCCTACAGACCTGGAGGTCAGTGACACAGATTTCTCAGACCTACTCATTGCTCCCTGCCACAGGGCCAGGGGATCACGTTCATTTCCATTCTTCATGTATTTCCTTTGGAAAAGATGGGCTAGCCTATGGGAATCACCTAGACACAAGGCACAAGGCATCTCAGAGGCCAGGGAGCACATGGGAAAATTCTTCACAGTTCAGTACAAAGAAGAACTGGGATCACCATCATGAAACCCTGCATGGGATGATGGAGTCCAGAGCCATTTTTTTTTCTTTTGGAGACAGTGTTTCTCTGTGTAGCTTTGGAGCCTATCCTGGCACTCGCTCTGGAGACCAGGCTGGCTTTGAACTCACAGAGATCTGCCTGCCTCTGCCTCCCGAGTGCTGGGATTAAAGGCGTGCACCACCAATGCCCGGCCCAGAGCCATCTTTATAGGACTTGGGTCACCTCTTCACAAACACCCAGGATGTAAGGCTACTGACACGTCAGCTCTTGGGTCTTTGTCCTGTGTCAGAACCCTGACAGATAACCGTATTCGAGAAGGAATCTGCCCCCTACCGATGGTCATTCAGCTGATCCCTTTGAAGCCTCACAGACATAATCTTACCTCGATAATGGGAGCAAATTCCATCTTTCTAGAGCAGTGAGAAAACATGGCAGACTAGGTGCCCAGCTGGGTTTTACTGTCTCTCAGGCAGTACAGAGACTCCCTACTTGGTACTGACCACCAAGGAGTGTTCACAGCACAGGGCAGCCCCAGGGTGAGCTTCTGTTTTCTCAGGGCACAGGGATACTCATCAGCCATTTTGCTCACTATGTGGTCTGGAAGACTGTAGCATACAAAAGACAAGTAGAGAGGAACATGAGCAAAAACTTAAGATTGAGGGAGTCGGGATTATTTTGAATATAGATCCCACACAGCCTATGGCACTCTGGCAGATGCTCCTGCCTAGAAGGAGGCTCAGCCCAGATGGGGGAAGGATAGCAGATCTTGGGAGAAGATGTGTCACAGAAGAAGGATGTATCCTTAGGCCACAGAGACCAGGGAGACAGCCTTGTGTCCCTCCACAAAGGGTCACCAACTATCAGGTACTCCTTCTGACAGGAGAAGACACTGTGAGTTGACAGTGTGTGAGAGAAGAGGATTGGTCCACATTTTGGAGTCTCCTAAGTGGGACAAGGACCTGAAAGGAATCTCATTATGTGTAGGGGAGAAGACACAGGGCAGGTCAGAGGTCTAGAAGCAGGAAGCTTTTGGTGAATAAGAAATGGTAAGGTGGTGGTGGTTTGTTCTCACCCAAACTAAATGACCATGGATTCTGTAGGGTCAAAAGGCCAGCCAAAAAACCTGCCCTGGTTCTTAACCCAGATCCAGACAAAGAAAACCATTCTGGCTTGAAACCATAGCAAGCCAAAGAAACCTGTCCTGGCCCTGAAACCAGAGGCAGTGAAGGAAACCCACCTTGGTGATGGAACCCAAAGCTAGTGAAGGAAACAATTATCCCTGAACCCAGAACCAAGGAAATGCACCCTGAATCTACAGCCAGAGCCAAGAAACACACTTTGGTCCTGAAGCCAGAGTCAGTGAAAGAAATATGCCCTGGCCTGAAAATAGAACCAAAAGCCCTGTGCTGTGGACACTCCTTGGTGGTCAGTACCAAATAGAGAGTCTCTGCACTCCCTGAGTGACAGTAAAACCCATCTGGGCACCTAGTCTGCCATGTTTTCTCACTGCTCTAGAAAGATGGAATTTGCTCACATCTTGGTAAGAAAAATGTCTGTGAGACTTCAAATGGATCATCTGAAACCAGAACCAAGTCTGTCCCTTACCAACTGAAAAAAAACCAAACCAATCCCTGAGCTGGAAAATTGATCACTCTGACCCTGATCCCAAAGCTAGAGAAAGAAACATGACCTGGATTTGAAACCCGAGTCTGTGAAGGAAACATTTTAGCACTGAAGCTAGAACCAAAGAAACACACCCAGACTCTGAAGCCAGAGGCAAAGGAACACACCCAGACTCTGAAGCCAGGGGGAAAGAAACCCACCCAGACTCTGAAGCCAGAACCAAAGAAACACACTTTGGTGCTAGAATCAGAGCCAGTGAAAGAAATACGCCTTAGCTCTGAAAATAGAGCCAAAATGCTATCAATGAATAGTGAAAGAAATAGTTTGGCCCTGAACCTAGAGTCAACTCCGCTCCTGACCGACTAAACCAACCAATCCCTGAACAACAAAACCAACCCATCCTTCTCCTTGGGAAAACTGCACCCTTAAGAAGTCTTATATAGGGCTGGAGAGATGGCTCAGAGGTTAAGAGCACTGACTGCTCTTCCAGAGGTCCTGAGTTCAATTCCCAGCGACCACATGGTGGCTCACAACCATCTGTTATGAGATCTGGTGCCCTCTTCTGGTGTGCGGATATACATGGAAGAAGAATGTTGTATACATAATAATAAATAAAATCTTTGAAAAAAAAAGCAGTCCTGTATAAACCCCTCTGCCTCTTCAGTTGAAAGCTGTCCTTTTCTACCCTGGCAGACCATCCATTTTCCTGGACTCCTTTCCAAATACATCTCTTTCTTAAAAGAGTTTTGTGTGAAGATCTTCTTTTGCTGGTTTGGTGTTCCTGGAGTTTCTTTCAGCCAGGTCCTGCTGCTGTCTTGCACCAAATAAACACACAAAGATATACTAATTATTAAACTGTTGGCCAATATTGGCTAACTCTGTCTTAATTATCAACCCATTTCTATTAATTTATGTATTTCCACATGGTTGTGGCTTACTGGAGAATGCTCAGACTTGTTTCTCTTTTGGTAGCTACATGGTGTCCCTTCAAGGCCTCTCTGTGCAGCCCTCCCCCAGCCTTTCTCCTGGTCCTGTAGTCCCACCTATCCTTCCTGCCTGGCTATAAGCCAAACAGTGTTTTATTCATCAACCATTAAAAGAAGCATATATAGAAGGACTTCCCCCATCATCTCCCCTTTTTTTGTCTAAATAAAAAGAAGGTCTTTAACTTTAGTATAGTAAAATTACAGCTAATAAAACAGTTACCAAGCAAGAACTATAGTTAATATTATTTAGTTCATTAACACTGGGCAAAATTTAAAGAAAATATTCTATTATCTATCCTATCTCTGTGAATCTGAACTTTTATATGTAACACATTTCTTTTATCATAACTAATGAAAACCATAACCATAACTATCTGTCTTCAACTCCATCAAAGACCTCAGAAGGATAATATATAAACTATAGAATTGACAGAGACTGTTCCTTCCTCCTCCCTCTGCCAGCCACTTGAGGTGAGTCTGGATGCTGTTCCAGCCACAACTACCCCCACCACCTGCTCGTCACATCTTCCTGGGCCTGCTTCTCCCATAGAGTGGATGCACCCAGGCAAGGAGGACCACCCTGAGTCCTGACACACCTCACTCTTGGGTCTCCCTCCACTCTCTGCCCTCTGCTTGAGGCGATCTGAGCTTTCTTCTGGCCCCAACTCCCCCATTGGCCCTTCTTTACTTCTTCCTGGGTCTGCCCCTCAAGTAGAGTGGGATTTCCAGGCAGGAAGGCCCATCCTGAGTCCTGAAACACCTCAACCTTGGACCCCCTCCACCCTCTGCCCGCTGCTTGATGTGAGCCTGAGGGCTGGCCTGGACCCAACTCCCCTCAACATCAGCTCCTTAGATCTTCCTGGGCCTACTCCTCCCATAGTCCAGACACACCTCTGCCTTGGTTCCCCTTCCACCCTCCACCCTTTGCTTGAGGAGACTAGAGGAGAGGGAGAGACCCCACCTGCACTCACTGGAAGAAGGGATGGGAAGACTCCAATATAAGAACACCGTCAACAATAGAAAGACCAATATGACACCAGCAGAATCTAGGGACTTCATACCAGCAAGACCTGAAAAGCACAATACAGATGAAGAAGAAGAGACAGACCTTAAAAATTACTTTATGAAGACGATAGAGACCCTTAAAGAGGGCCATATTGGTCTTTCTGTTGTTGAGTGAGAACTTATTCTGTCTTCTTCCCATATCTTCTTCTAGTGGGTGCAGGTGGGGTCTCTCTATCTCCTCTTGTGACCCAGTGGTGTGTGGGGGCCAGGAATTCAATGACTGCAGCTCTGGATGGTATTGCCTCTCCTGGTTGTCTCCTCACTCTCCTTGTGGATTGGTCGGGGGAAAGGGATTGAGGAGTGGGGTGTTTCCAAACTCAGGGAGCACTTCCCTGTCTGGGCGGGTCTTCCCCAAGCAGGCACAGGCCAGGGGAGGTCGGGGTTGAGTGATGGTTTGGACAGGGATTGGGTAAGAGCAGAGGCTCACTCACCTCATTGCAGATTAGTCGTCGGAAAGGTATGGAAGAGTGGCATGTTACCAGATTCAGGGAGCTCCTCCCTGCCTGGGTGTGTCTACCCCAAGCCGGCAGGCATAGGCAGGGCTGTCAGGGTGAGTGAAGGTTTGGAAGGGGTTTGGGTAAGAGCAGAGGCTCACTCACCTTGTTGGGGACCAGTAGGCAGAAAGGGATGGAAGAGAGGGGGGATTCTTGAAATTTGCAGGCAAATGGATGGCATTAGATGAAACCATCCTGAGTGAGGTAACCCAGTCACAAAAAGACAAACATGGTATGTACTCATTCATAAATGAATTTTAGACGTGGAGCAGGGGATGGCCAGCCTACAATCCCATTGCCAGAAAGTCTGGGAAACAGCGAGGACCCTAAGAGAGACATGCATGGTACCCTGGAGAAGGGGAAGGGGAGAGGATCTCCTGAGTGGATTGGGAGCATGGAGAGTGGAGAGGGATCTGGGAGAAAGAGAGGGGGAGAAGGAGTGGAGAGGAGGTCATGGAGGAGCAGGAAGTTTGAGTCGGGGGAAGAATAGAGGAGAGCAGGATGAGAGATACTATAATAGAGGGAGCTTTTATAGGTTTGAAGAGAGATCTGGCATCGGGAGATTTCCAGAGATCCACAAGGATGACACCAACTGGCAATCTAAGCAATAGTAGAGAGGCTCCCTTCAGTGCCCTTCACTGATAGTGAGATTGATGACTACCTTATATGATATCCTAGAGCCTTCATCAATTTGCTGATGGAAGAAGAGGCAGACACCCACAGCTAACCACTGAACTGATCTCCTGGAGTCTGCTTGCAGAGGAGGGAGGAGTGATAAGCAAAGGGGTCAAGACCGGCCTGTGAAACCCAAATAACATCTGACCTGAACAAGCAGAGTTTATGGACCCCATATAGATGGGTGGGAGGCCAGCATGGGACTTATCTAGACACCATGAACGTGGATGTCAGTAAGGAGGCCTCTGCAATCTATGAGGCCTCGGGTAGTAGATCCGTATTTTTCCCTGGCATACAAATGTACATTGGGAGCCCAATCCAGCTGTAAGGATGCTCTCTCACCCTGGATACATGGGGGAGGGCCTAGGCCAGGACCTGGATGATATGACAGACTTTGTGGATCCCCCATGGAGGGCCTCAGCGTTCCTGTGGATTGGAGGGATGATGGGTTGGGTCATTGGGAGACTTTGTGGGGGGCAGGGATAGAAGGGAGGGAGAGGGAGCTGTTATTGACATGTGAAGCAAGCTTGTTTCTAATTAAAATAAAAATAAATTTTAGTAAAACAAAAAAAGATCAATTGACAACTGGCTTATAATTTCTTTTTTTTTAAAAGATTTTATTTAGTATGTATACAACATTCTGCTTCCATGTCTATCTGCACACCAGAAGATGGCAGCAGACCTCATAGCAGATGGTTGTGAGCCACCATGTGGTTGCTGGGTATTGAACTCAGGACCTCTGGAAGAGCAGCCAGTTCTCTTAACCTCTGAGCCATCTCTCCATCCTCAGCTTATAATTTCTTAAGATGTAAGATGGGGAGTTCATGTGTTTAACTCCATCCCTAAGTGTGGCTATTAAATGATGATGTTTTTAATCGAAAAATATAGAAAGGGAGGAGAAATGGAGCTGTGCTCTCTTTTGCTCTGGAGGCAGGTTGGAACAGTGCCAGTGTAGCCATGGCAACGTGCATAGGCTGCAAAAGGAAAAATGTGTTTTTAAAAGGTTGACATTATTACTACTAGGAGTGAAGTTTGACACCTTCCAGACCATTTTCAGAATCCTAAGACTTCCATGAGTACTCAGTACCTGTTTGCTAACTGTTGAGTGACCCAGATACAAGAGACACAATCCAAGAAGCCCAGCACCTACGGAGATAGAAGCATGAAGAAGCACAAAGGTGATGCTATTGGACTAAATGAAGCATGTTTATTTTGTTTTGTTTTGCTTTTCCAGACAGGGTTTCCCCTATAACCCTGGCAGCACTGGAACTCGCTTGGTAGACCAGGCTGGCCTCAGGCTCACAGAGATGTATCTTCGTCTCCCTCCCAGGTGTTTGTATTGAAGGTGAATGCCACCACACCCACCTGGAATGAACAGTTATTGAGGATGAAAAGAGAAAAACTAGGAATAGACTAGTAGGCCAATGCAGTAGGGGCACAGATGGAAATCGGAGACAACTGTATTTAGTATGAACACTGAGAACTTTCCCTCTAATACCTGGACCAGCACAAGGATGCTGCTGTGGCCACTTCTGTTCAACAAATGAGAGAGATGACCCTCCCCCATTACCAGTTACAGAACTAAAAGAAACAGGCCCTGGACCTCACCTAGACAGCACAGGAGATCTGCCAGGTGGTTGAAGCTGAGGATGACCAAGCCCTGATATTATGAATAAATAAAGACATTTGACAAAGTGAATTCTTTTTAATGATGAAACCAGACAAACTGGGCAGAAAGGATTTAGGCCTGTGCAGTAGGCATACACGTGGAAACCCCATCCAACTCAGTACTCAGCAGGGACACTGGCAGGTTTCCCTCTCCAACTAGGATCAACACAAAGATGCTGCTGTGGCTACTTCTGTTCAGTGTTCCCTTGGGAGTCCTATACAGAGCAATTAGACAAGATAAAGCAATGAAAGGTGTCCAATCTGCTGGAAAATGTGTCTGCAAATGTCATGAATTTACCCATAGAAAATCCTAAGGATTCTACAGAAATTTCTGACACTGGTGAGCAAACAAACCCACCTGAGCAGTACTTGTGTAAATGAATAATGACCACAAACAGTTGGATGTACTGCTTTGTCTCGTGCACAGAGAAAGAAACAGATGGGGTAGAAATGGACTGGATTGAAAATGATTTGGAGATAGCCAATTGTGATGGCCACACTAAAATGTGAATGTGCTCATGCCACTCATGTGCCCACTTCAATATGGCCAAATGGGAAATCCCGTGTTTGTCTGAAAAATGTTAACACGAAAATCAATGTTGTGTATGTCACCCTGTGAATGCCAGTCTCTGGATTGGAATAGTGCAGGTCAGCCTTTTACCATGTTTTTTTTTTTTCATGTGTGCCTCAAACAAACTATGGATCAGAACTATTTAGTAAACAATTATGTGCACAGGGAAAGAGAGCAGTGCCTTTTCCTGTCAGTCTTACTCCGGACACATGAACGACAGGTGTCTAGGCAACATTGGGGTTATATGACTCAGTTATAAATGGAATATATCTGAGCATATGATAGGATGCATTTATCTCCATACAAACACTGCCCCATGTTAACAGGGGACTCAGAGAATCCAGAACTTTAGGGGCTCATGGAATTTGTTTCCATGGATTCTGAGAATTATCTATATATTTGATCTACAACCTCAGCTCTTAACTCCCCTAGTTGTGTTTACTATATTAATTTCTTCTTTTCCCCTTTGGCAATGAAGCCTATCTTTATGTTCTGGCCTACCCTGCGAAACACCGTTATCCAAGGATTAGAGTCATGAGTCACCATGCTGGCTGTACCTGAGTGGTAACTCATCATTTTTACCACATAAAATTTCTACTTGTACCAAACCAATAAAGAAATGCCCCAAATCTACTGTCAGATGAGTGGAAAGAGGTCAGGCATTCCTCACAACCAGGCTGACTGGGAGACTGGTCTTTGAGCTGCCTGGGTTGAGCCCCTCACACTGATAATCCCCAGCATCTTCGATTCTGACAGGATCTATGCTGAGTTGGCACTTTGTCGGGGACAATGTCATCCTCTCTGTGAGCTGCAGACTTGGGTTATTAAAGATCCAATGGATGGAGACTCCAGTACCACCTGGGAGGCAGGTGAAGACCACAGAGCTCTGTGCTGTAACTGTTGTGCTGGTGACTCTAATGAAGGGCTGTATCACAGGCTCTGTTAAGTAAAAAAGGGAGTTGAAATGACAATAACCCTTCTGAGATTTTAAACAGCCCCCCTCTGTAATCAATGGACACTTAATAAACCCTCAAGGGTGGAGACATCGGGGCTATGACAATGGAGAGATTTCTTGTGGTTTCTATCTGTCACCTATGGCCATTAGGCCCTGATTTATTCTCTGTGTTTCCTGTTCTCTGTTTCCCTTCACCAGTGCACTCAGTTCATGATCATTTTCAGGGCCCCGTGTTGACCTTGGGATGGGGAGCTGCACAAATCCGCAGCATCTTTTGCTATTTTCCTGCAGAAGAGAATTCCCTAGGCTGGACCCCTCAGGACTAGGTATTGCCTGGAGACTTGCCACCTCCACTTGGGCAGCCTGGCCTTCCTCTGAAGTCTCCGAAGCCCATAAGAAGAGTTGGCTTAGTCCTGGAACCTGTCCACTGAGATTCAGATGTAGAAGAAACCCTGATGACCTAGCTAGCTGCAACTGTCATGGCAATACACAGTTGGTTTCATACTCTATGGGTGTAGGATAATTGGTTAAAGCCTTGTAGCATGCCATCTCTAACAGGTCGTCAAATCTAGCCCTGGAGACAAGCTCTCCATGGTCACCTGGAGTTGAGTCTGGAACAGAGGTCTGGATCCAGGGCTGCCTGATGCTCCCCTCACCATGATGAAAACATAGTTTTCCTGATAGGCCTTGCCTGACTCTAATGAGGTCTTGCTCAAGGTCATGCTCATGGTGAGAGCCACAAAATTCTGAGGCCGAATGACATCCTTGGGCTGAGTTACTCAGCACAATCCTCTTCTGTAGGTGGAGTCAGGTGAGGAATTCCAGTCTGTTTTAGTATGTCTACCCAACGTTTTTCCTACCCTATATGCTCAAGTCCCAATGTGGTGACAGAATGTAGACTGGAGGATCTCAGTCTCCAACAGTCAGTCCTGAGTGTAGAAAGGGAAATCAGCCCCACCCGAACCCAGAGGTCTTAAAGAATTACTTACTGTATATGTGGAGGTACACATGAGTTTCTTGAGTTTCAAACTGTGCATTTAAGGTTAGCAGGGTGTAGAATCCAGCGTCTTTCTGGGTGGTGTTTTGGAGCACCAGGGTTCCATTGAAGTACACAATCTCTCTACCGCTGTGTGCAGGCCCCAGCAAAGTTTTCTTAGTAATTATTTCCTTCCATGCAATTTCATGTCTGCTGACAATGATTACCCCTTTGTACCAGGAAAAGGCTCGAAGGTTCTTTGGGATATTACGAGGCAGTAGGAGAGCATTTTCCCCTTCAACAACATTGGGTGGCATTGTCTCAATAGAGAACTGGGCTGTAATGGGTGGAAGTCTGCAGGCTAAAAGGAAGGGTAGAGAAAGAGAGACAAATTCATCAATACTGAGACGTTTGTCTTTGGTGAAAAGCTGGTGTCTGATTACTGAGAAGCTCATACCATCACTCACCTGAGGTGGGTGGGGATGTCTGTCAAACTCAGAGTAAGAAAGTAAGCAAACCACCTCCATATTGTCTGTGCATCTGACCGTGTCACTTCCCGTGTGGAGATCTGTCTCCTCCCATGTTTACACACTCACTGTTCTCACATGCCTGCTCACACTCAGAAAATGTGGAGGTGGGGTGCCTTCCCACACTTCTTCCTCTACAGACCCCAGTCTTCCCATTCTGACACCTTTGTCGTCTTATCTCTCTGTATATGGTCAAAGTCTGTCTTCATTCTGAGATGGTTTCCTCGTTTTTCTTCCAGGCCACTAGAGGTGGGGGCTTATTAGAATAATTAGTTTGATCTTTCTGGAAGGCGTGGCACAAGAACAGGCTGAGATACATGTGGTGGATGGAAGAACAAATATCCATGGATTTTCATGTCCAGATATTTATGAAATTCTCATGTGTGCAGCTACTTTCACCAGTTACAGTTCCAGCTGACATTAACTTGTGTGTGTGTGTGTGTGTGTGTGTGTGTGTGTGTGTGTGTGTGTGTGGAGTGTGTGTGTGTGTGTGTGTGTGTGTGGAGTGTGTGTGTGTGAGTGTGTGTGTGTGTGTGTGTGTGTGTGTGTGTGGAGTGTGTGTGTGTGAGTGTGTGTGTGTGTGTGTGTGTGTGAGTGTGTGTGTGTGAGTGTGTGTGTGTGTGTGTGTGTGAGTGTGTGTGTGTGAGTGTGTGTGTGTGAGTGTGTGTGTGTGTGAGTGTGTGTGTGTGAGTGTGTGTGTGTGAGTGTGTGTGTGTGTGTGTGTGTGTGTGTGTGTATGTGTGTGTGTGGAGTGTGTGTGTGTGTGTGAGTGTGTGTGTGTGAGTGTGTGTGTGTGTGTGTGTGTGTGTGTGTGTGTGTGTGTGTGTGGAGTGTGTGTGTGTGTGTGTGTGTGTGTGTGGTGTGTGTGTGTGTGTGTGTGTGTGTGTGTGGAGTGTGTGTGTGTGTGTGTGTGTGTGTGAGTGTGTGTGTGTGTGTGTGTGTGTGTGTGTGTGTGTGTGTGTGTGTGTGTGTGTGTGTGTGTGTGTGTGTGTGTGTGTGTGTGAGTGTGTGTGTGTGTGAGAATGTGTGTGACTTCCTGTGTGTTTGTGTGCATGCAGGCAACAGCACCTATACTGAAGTCTTTCCTATCCTTCTCCTTTAGGAGAATCCAGCCAGTTTCTGAGCTATGCTCCCCCTCATGCTCTCAGACAGTGTTCTTCTCTCCAGTGAAAGGAGCCACTACAGGGGCTGCACTGTTGGCAGAGAAGTGCACAGCGTACACACACATACACACACACACACACACACACACACACACACACACACACTATCAGCAACACTATCTACAACGAAATAACAGGACTTAACAATCACTGGTCACAGTATCTCTCAATATTAATTTTCCAATAAAAAGAGACAGGATAACAGAATAGTAATATGTAACAAAGCAGACTTCAAAACAAAATTGATCAAACAAGATAGAGAAGGACATTTCATAAGCATTCAAGGAAATATCTACCAGGATGGCATCTCAATTCTGATCATCTATACCCCAAACACAAGTACAGCCACATTTGTAAAAGAAACATTGCTAAACACTGATCATGCAGTGGAGATCACACATTAATAGCACGAGACTTGAGTACCCCACTCACACCAACGGATGGGTTGTCCAGTCAGAAACTAAAGAGAGAAATAATGTAAATAACAGATATTATGGTTCACATGGATCTAACAGAAACGTACAGAACGTTTTATCCAGAAACAAAAAAATGTAACTTCTTTTCAGCACTCCATTGAACCTTCCTGAAAGTGACCACATACCTTGTCGCAAAAGCAAGTCTCAACAAATACATGGATACAAGAGAAATATCTGTGATAATTAGGTTTCTATTGTTGTGATGATGGTATGCCATAACCATGGCAACTGTTATAGAGGAAAAACATTTTTGGTAGCTTACATTTTCATAGGTTTAGTCTGTTGTTATCATGGCTCAACATGGTTTCATTGTGGTGCTGGAGCAGGAGCTGAGAGTCCTTATATATTTATGTAGAGGCAACAGCAAATGATCATTTTTATTGGGCACAGCTTGAGCATTTATGACAGTTCAAAGCCACTCTTCACAGTGAAACATTTTTCCAACAAGACCACACCAACTCCAATACGGCCACCCCTGTGAACCGGACATAGAGTAGACATTATGGGTGGAAGGGAACAGGGATAGGGTTGGGGTGGAAATTGGAATAGGAGGGATCTTGTTGGGGAAGGATGGAGAGGGAGAGTAATAGGAGAGAGAACTGGAATCTGGAGCCATCTCTGGGATGAGCTAGTGTAATGGAAAACCCCAGGAATCCATGAAGGTGAGCCTAGCTAAAACTCCTAACAATGGGGGATACAAGCCTGAACCAGCCATCGACTATAACCTGCCAAGACTTCCAGTGGAGGGATTGGTACACCAACACAGCCAGAGGACCTTTGAACTGTAATTTGTCCTTTCTACAAGATGTGCTGAGGTAAAGGTGTCCCAGAAACTGTGGGAGTGGCCAACTAATGATGGGTGGAAACCATGTTTAGATGACATTGTTTCACTTACAGTTCACAATGTCTGTGGTGGACATCACAGTGTCCCTGGACTCAGGATCTGGAAAGTAGGGCAAGTAAAATCTAAGGTAGATATCCTTGAGCTGTGTCCTGGCTCTCAGGGTTCAGCTGTGTGGGGCAGTGGACCCGTGGACATGCAATGAGCACAGGAAATAGAGAGGGACGCTCCCTTGGAGAATGGAGAACATTCTTTGAAATCTCCCTGTGGAGGAGGAAGACTTAGCAGTTTGAAACAGTGTCTTACTTAGAAATAACTGTCACCTTGACAGTATCCAACATCACCTGGAGTAAAATGAATTGCAACAGAGTAACTGGCTTTATCAGGCCGGGCTGTACTTGTCTATGATGGATTGTCTTAGTTAATGCAGGAGGTTCCAGGCCACTGTGTGCAACAGCATCTCTAAGCAGATGGTCCTTGGTTGTATGAGAAATATAACTATGTATGATCCAGAGAGTGAGCCAGCAGGCATAATGTTTTCTGCCTTGACTCCCTTCATTGCTACACTAGGACACAGCCACAGAAGGAAATGGGCCCTTTAACCTCTACTAAACTGCTTTTGCCGAGGGCATTTTTTCAATCAGAGTGAGAGAAAGAAACATAGATCAGGGTATGGGAAGAGCAGATGATGCATGCATTTGAACCAATGTCCCCTGTACTCGAGAGCAGACCTTCTCCGTACCCTGTGGGCAAAGAGAAGTGAGTATGTAGACACAGGTGATGGACCAGAACATGCATACACAGTTAATATCCTCCCCTTTTTTCAAGACTGAGTTTCTCCATCTAATACCTCTCTATGTCCTGGAACTTGCCTTGTAGATTGGACTAACCTTGAACTCCCAGAGATCTGCCTGCCTCTACCTCCCAAGTACTATGATTACAGACATGGACCATCAGGTGTGGCTGTGGCCCATCTTTTTAGTCTCAAGAGAAATGTCCCTGGTCTTTCCTCTGACATTTTCTCATCAAAAGACTCCTCCTGAGATTGTCCATCTTTGGATGAAACATTGCTTCCAACTTCAGGCCAGGTCTTCCCAGGACAAATCTCGAACCTGTCTACACCCACCCTATACTAGGTGGTATGAGAAATTCAGGAGAGCACAGTGAACAGGATAACAGACCTGAACTGCAACTGTGTTGAGGGTCTCAGGGCAGGTCACAGTTGACTTGGTGACTGTGGTGCTCCTAAAGACAGCTCCACTCCATCTTGGCTCAAGGCCAGAGAGTTCAAAAACTGTGCCTAGTAAGACATAAGACCTAAAAGCCAAAGGTGTGACTACAGTAGGATGTTCAATCTTGGCCTTAGGTGTCTTATCTAAATAACAACAGACCTGGTCTTCTCAGTGGTTAGTCCTGATACTCAAAGCCAGGTAACTAGAAGTTGAATTTAAGGTGAGGTTACTGAATCCTTGGAGAAACGAGGAAGAAAAGCTGTTCCATATACATGACACCATGTTCCCATTTTTGGTTAAAGTATCTAAGAGTGGTGAAAAATAAACTCAGTGCAGTCAGTCTTAACGGAATCTGCCCTCCTGACATCTATTCTGTCTCTCTATCTTTTCCTTTAGCTCCTTTAGGTAGCCTTTCTTTAGTCTACAATCCCCCTCTCAGGTATGAACTATGTGTCGCTCGACTGGCTCTGACTGTATCCCCACAAAGACAGCTTCCCACAGTTGACCATCCCTGGTGTAGCCCTAGATCTGAGGTTGTAGTTCTCCCAGTGATCTCCAGGGAGTAATAACAGGACATGTATTCTTTGTCAGAAAATTGTTTTCCCTGAGGCTGGCATGACCTTGTCATGTTTCCATCTCTCTCCCTACTAACTCTGAGCTCTCTCCCTAGACTCTGTTCAGACCTACTGGTTGCCTCCTTTTACTGAGAAGATCTTTCTCCATGGAAAACCTGAAGCTACCCTCTTTCCTGGCATCTATTATAGGGGAAGACAGGATTACCAACAGGGTCATCTTTGCCCTCAACAAAGGGCAAAGATGACCCAGGAAGATTGGAAAGGACATGTACACAACCCAACACACAGCTCAGCTAACACTTACTCCTGGAATGTTGCCTTGGAAACTTTGCAGTCAAATGGAGCCTTCAGTCCTTTGAAGGACAATTGATCACCTTGTCACCTATTACCCAGCACTGTGCATATGAAACTCCTTATACATCTGCTCCTGGGACTCTCTCCCAGTTCAGAACTTTGATTGGTGACGTTAATGATAAAGGATTGATTTTCATCCCTAGTCATCACTTACCTGGTCTCTTTCCACCCTTTAGAGACATCTCTGTCACCTTACTCAGAGGATTATAAAAATACCAAGTTCCTAGAGCATTGAGGACAAAGGGCAGACAGCATGTTCAGCTGGATCTCTGTGTCACAAGGACACATAGGCAGGATGATGGCTTCCTCTGTGTTGACAGACATAAGGCAAGGACATAGCATGTGTCAGCCCTGGGATGAACCACTGCTCTCTGAGGACAAGGGGATACTTAGCAGCATTCTTGCTCAATGTGTTGCTTATAGAAGAAACATAAAGGGACGTTGAGAGGGATATGGGCCACCACTGAGAGAGAAGAGATTGAGCAGTGCCTTGGATTCAAATCCCACCACTCACAACCCATTGGGTTGTGGGAAATTCTGCAGCCTAAGGGGAAACTCAACTTAAAGGAAAGAAGGACAGAAAGAGACTGAGTGCCTTGCTAGAGCTGTCTCTCTTCTCCTCAAAGGGAGGACAGCACAGTGAGAAGAGACATGGAGGTGTCCTCTACAATTCCCTGCAATGGGTGCACTCCCTGGCAGGGGCTCTTGCTCACAAGTAAGTGTACTCATTCGCTGTATGAGTGGAGAGGAAATTGGAGGCAGGCTGGAGGACAGGATGTTGAGAGGAGACTTGGGATTTCTGTTTGCATCCATAGGGCAGCAGGTACAGTGAGGGACAGAGGCTTAGCAGCCTGAAGCTCTCAGAAGAAATGAGGTGTTGTATCCTCAACACTGTATCCATAGTCGATTACATTGGCTGCAATGTTCTGAGAAGACTGATGTCCCAAACCATGACTGGGTGACTCTCCACTTGATCTTAGCCCAAAGGCCAAGAAGTGATGACTGGGTGACTCTCCAAATAGAAGTCAAACAGGAATGGACCATTGAGATGGCTCAGTGTGTGGAGACATGACAACCTGAATTCAGTCCTCTGCTCCCTCATGATAGATGGAGAGAACAGACCCCTCCAAGTTCTTCTCTGTCCTCCACACAGGTGCTGTGGCACACACCGCCACAAGGGCACACTGAGCCACTTTTAGGCACAGAGGACTATGGCATACACCTACACTTTTAAAAAGTGAGACATTTTCTTCCACACAGATTGTTGGCATACCATTTACATGGGCACATGCAGACACTTGCCTTCAGAAATACACACATACAATACACCAGTAAATATAAAATAATTTAAATCACATTTGAATAGAATTATTGTCATTAACTCCAAACCAGGGAACTGTGTAGATAATGCCATGGAAACACCTTCCTTCCTTCCTTCCTTCTTTCCTTCCTTCCTTCCTCCCTCCCTCCCTCCCTCCCTCCCTCCTTCTTTTCTTTCTTCTCTTTTTCCTTTATCCACTTCTGTTTGAATCTTTTCCAGGAGCTGGACTTTCCAAAAAAGTCACCCTAATCCCTGTCCTCACAATTCCCTGGCTCTACTGGACCTGATGTCAGGGTATCTGCAAGATGAGTCATGAGTTGTCTGGAATCACAAAGGGGATGGAGAAACATGACAGAAAGTGAGGACTCTGTAGAGGAGGAGTTCAGAGTCGTTGCTCCTCACACCATATGCTCCATGTGAGGAGGGCTATGGGACACTGAGGGGGAACCAGGCAGACACCTGAATACAGGATTCCTAAAAGAGCTAATGACACAGTGAGAGGCTTTGAGTCAATGCAACTCTTGCTGCTCATGTCTACCAAGGAGGGTGGCCACACCCCTCACAAAACACCTGGTCATCATCTCCACTCAACATTGATGCCGTTTCTCTGTTCCCTTCTAGCCTCCCTTTTAACCCGTGGGCATGTTTCTATCCCTGCCCATGTCACCATTGAATCTGTTCCCCCCCAAGTGGCCAATGGAGAAAATGTCCTTTTCCTTGTCCACACGTTGCCATAGAAACTTACGGCCTTCGCGGGGTTCAAAGGGGTGACAAGCAGGAACAATAGAATTGCCATGTATACAAGGAACAGAAACTCAAGTGTGCCAGAGCCTGTACAAAGTGGTAGAGAAACAGTGTCCCATGATGTATCCCTGGTGCTCCAAGATGTCACTGAGAAGGACACAGGATTCTATACCCTTTGACCCTATAATAGACATGGAGACACTGTGTCAACGGCAATCACGTACCTTCATGTGTCCAGTAAGTGATTATTTGTGAAATCTGGGTTCTGGCTGGGGTTCATTCCATTGGACACACACAGTAGAGTGGCCTGTGCCTTCCTCCCTGTGCACTGCACCTCCATTTTGTGGTCTGAGTATTCATTGTAGAACACACGGCGTAGACTAATTGCAATAGGTCACAGTTCTTCATTTGATTTCAGTGGACAGATGCTCAGTAACTCAGCCTAGGGTAACAGCCTCGGTCTAGCCTCTATCTTTGGGTTCTTACTTGAACGTGTAAGAGAAAGACCCAGAGGAAATCAACTTTGGGCCTGGTGGAGGAAAATCTGAGCTCCTCACAGAGATGTGAGAACCAAGATCCCCTCCCTCAGACCTCTGTTCCAGAGACAACTCCAGCTATCCATGAGAAGAATTTTGCAAAGGTTGGATTTTGACTTCCTGAAAGCAGGGGAAAACGCTTTTTAGTAGCCGAAATCCTGATGCCCCATCTAGTGGTCACTCGGGGAACTACAGCTCATGTCTAAGGAGCTGTCAGTGCACTGTCATGTTAGTCATGTTATATGGCTAGTCTATGTTCTCAGAACATCTTCTCCAGAGACTGCACATGGAGAGCTTAGCAGGACATGTGTCAGGTCTATTACCTATAAGTCTGGATGGACTGGTGAGACTTCACAGGAAGGCCAGGGCAACCAAGTGCAGGGAGAGGGGACAGAGGGCCCCCAGACAAGTGTCTTCTGGATGTCCAGCCCCGGGAATCCTCTCCTGCAGGCTGTGCTGATCTGACAGCTCCTTAGACATGAGCTGTAGTTCCCCGAGTGACCACTAGATGGGGCATCAGGCTACACAATGAACTGGTGGAAAAGAATTTGCCTGAACCAGGAACTTGTCTAGTAGCCTGGTTTCACCCCTGTAGTTTTTGGACTTGGAAATCATGGATACAGTGTTCTCAGACCACTTGACTTCTTACTGTGTCTGCTACATTGTCAGGAGATCATGTTCCATTTCTCCCGTTGTGTGTTTCCTTTGGGAAATACATGATACCCAAGGGGAACCCATTAAATAGAGGTCCAAGGTATCTCAGAAGGACCATAGAACACATGGGAAGACCCATTACCCATCTCAGCAAACAGAGGAAGTGGGAACACGGTCTTCAAATTTTTTTTTTAATTTTTAAAATTAAATTAGAAACAAGATTGTCTTACATGTCAATCCCAGTTGCCTTCTCCCCCCTCTCCTCCCCTGCCCACCACTAACAACCTACCTATCTGATACCATTTCTGCTCCCCAGGGAGAGTGAGGTCTTCCATGGGGGTCTTCAGAGTCTGTCCATATCCTTTGGGATAGGGCCTAGGTCCCCCTCCATGTGTCTAGGCTGAGGGAGTATCCCTCTATGTGAAATGGGATCCCAAAGTCCATTCCTATGCTAGGGATAAGTACTGAACTACTACAGGAGGCCCCATACATTTCTGAGGCCTCCTAACTGACACCCATGTTCATGGGGTCTGGATCAGTTCCATGCTGGTTTCCCAGTGATGAGTCTGGGGGCCAAAAACTCCCCCTTGTTCAGGTTAGCTGTTTCTGTGGGTTTCACCAGCATGGTCTTGACCCCTTTGCTCATCACTCCTCCTCCTCTGCAACTGGATTCCAGTTCAGTTCAGTGTTTAGCTGTGAGTATCCGCTTCTGCTTCCATCAGCTGCTGGATGAAGGCTCTAGGATGGTATATGGTGCATACCTTTAATCCCAGCACTCAGGAGGCAGAAGCAGGGGAATCTCTGTGAGTTCAAAGCCAGCCTGGTCTACAGCCTGAGGTCTTCAAAATCTTGCATGGGACAAAGGAGCTTACTGCCTCTGTCCTCATCACACCTCCTCACACACATCAGGATGTGAGACTCCTGACACATCCTTGGCCTTTGACCTGGGTTAGCACTTTGATTGTTGGCTCTGTTAAGAACAGATTTGTTCTCTTCCCCACTTGTCACTCAGTTGGTACATTTGGAGTTTCAAAGATATCACTGTCACCTCCCTGTTGGGAGCAAACTCTGTGTTTTCAGAGCATGGAGACCACAGGGCAGATGGGTGCCCAGCTGGGTTTCTGTGTCACAGAGTTGTGCAGAGTTTTGCTTTTTTAGTGCTTAGAGACCAAGGCCAGGACACAGCAGAGTACAGCCCCAGGGACAGCTGTTATTCTCTCATGTTATAGGAATGGTCATCACCCTGGACTCTCACTGGGTGTTCTAGGAGAGAGAGACATAACACTGTACAGGGACAGATCCCTGATGCTTCATGGTGTCACCCAGAAAGACCCTGGATTGTACAATCCACGAATTCTGAGGACAGATATGAAAACTGAAGAGGTACATGGAAAACTCCAGGTGGACAGTAAGTGATTCTCTGTGATTGTCCAGTGCTGGGTGGGGCTTAGAAACATAAAATTTCATGTTTGGCCTGTGATTCCTTCCCTTCTGCACACACTGTTAGAGACAAATGGCCATAGAGCAGCTTCCATCTTCCGACTCCACCTGTGTCAATCAAGGAAGACCTTGGTTGAAAGTAACTCAGCTTCAGGTGTCAAGCTCTTGGGAATCCAGACCCAGGGAGCCCTGAATCCTGTCATCATTCCACGGCTTGACTAAAGTGACCCAGGGGAGCTTTTTTTCTAGTTCTCTAACCTTACATCATCTCAAGCTAATTGAGAGACACTTGTTTTAGAACATTAAAGTCAAACTGGGGTATTATTTGCTCCAAATTGAGAGTGCCATAAATAAAACCCAGGAACTGGTATAGAGACCACTGAGGAGTGTTTCCTATTGGCTTGCTCTTCATGCTTGTTCAACCAGCTCTCTTACATCATCCAGAACTGCTAACCCAAGGTGTTGAACTGTCCTTTTGCATAAATCACCAATAAAAAAGTACTATAGTTTTACTAACGGGCAAATCTGGTGTTGATGTCTACAACTGAAGCCTTATCTTGCAAAATGATTGTGGCTTGTGTCAAGTTGACATAGGACCAGATAGCCTAGTACCCAAGCCATTTAAAGACCGGATCCTGCCTTGAAGATCAGATAGCTCCCAGCCCCTACACAGCCCCAGACCTAAGGGCTACTTGGCAGTACAGCAAGTACATCTATTAGGTGAAGTTCAGCATTTTGTGTTGCCTCAGAAGAACCTGAATACAATCCTAGAAAGTGAAAGTTCCAGTCCTGTTGAGTTCGGGGGAGTCATCATCTCAAACCCCAGTGTGCAAGAGTGTGCACAGTGTCTGACTGACTGAGGGCAGCGAGGGAGCAGCTAGTGTAGACACCCAAGGGGACAGTTCCATACAGAGGAAATGACACTTTCAGGAGCAGTGTTGGAAAGGAGGAGGTCGTGTTTCTGCATTTCGTCAAGTGAAATAGACACACTCATACCTGCAACTTGAGGCTGAGGTACGAATTCATCTGCTCAGGTTGGAGGTCACTGTCTTTTCACCAAGAACAATGTTCCCTAGGTGATGGTCACTCTTTTCCCTCACAGCTTCCCTTTCTCTGTTCTGTAACCCTCTCAGTTCTTCCCAACTCATGAATCAACCGGTGCCTTGGTATGCTGCTGAAGGGGAAGACGTATTTATCCAAGTTCAAAATCTTCCAGAAGATCTGCAAGCTTTTTTTCTGGTACAAATCAAATTATAGGACCCCAGCCCTTAAAATTTGAGAATACATAAGGACCACAAATTCCATATCCTGGGGTCCTGCACACAGAAGAAGAGGGGTGGTGTACAATAATGGATCCTTGATGCTCCAGGATGTCACTGAGAAAGCTGCAGGAATATACACGCTAGCAGTTTTGCACAGACTCTAAAATCAAAAAAGCACACGTGGGATTTCATGTAAAGAGCAATGATTCTCAATGATCTCCAAATGCTGGGTGTGGGCTTATGCTACTTTAAATCCTTAACTTTCAGGATCAAGGAATGCCTGCTCTCTTCCCCTATTGCACCATGTCCCCTCACTGGGGTTTGGGTCCCTACTGCAGGACACATATTGGGTAAACAAACTGTAATTGATCAGAACCCCTCACCTGTCTTTACCTGCAGAGAGGAGGAACTATTCTGGGTAAACTCAGCCCCAGGATGCCAAGCTCAGTGCAGACCATTAAAGCTCTCACCATGCATATGACCCCAGAAAGACTATGTGGGAGCCAGGCAGTCTCTGGCTGATGAAGCCATAGGGTCTTCACAGAGAGCACCAGGAATCCCTGAGTCCAAAACTTTGCCCCTATCTGGACTCAAGATGACACTGGGGTATGTTTGTAACCATTTATAGATTTCCTGTTGGAGCTGACGTGGAACAAAGCTTTACTGACTGTCCAAGTCATAGGACTGATTATCCTATAGAGTGTAGAATCAGCTGTGAACTGCCGTGAGAGCTGCAGTTAGGTAGATCACCTGTGCACCTCCTTCTCATGAGGCTCAATAGACTGGTGTCCAGGTGTCCAGCCTATTGTCCTGATGGGCTTATGAGACTTCACAGGAAGGTCAAGATACCAAGCAAAGAAACAGAGGACACAATTACTCCAAATTCCTCCTTCACCTCAGGGGTTCAGCCTAGGGAATTTTCTTCTGCGTGTAAACAGTAAAAGATGCTGCTGGTGTGAGCAGCTCCCCCTCCCAAGGTCAAAGTATTGCTTATAACTAAGTTTAACTCATAGACATGGCAAGAACTGTGTGTCTTATTACAGGGAAACTGAGATACAGCAAACAGTGCCTGAATAGGGGTAATTCAGTCCTTGGGTGGCCTGTCTAAAGCAAAGGTATGTCTTTAGACACAGCTCCAAATTCTGCACGCCCTGGATGCTATATAAACTATGGACTAAAGAGGACCTTGTGGAACTCTCTGGACCACTGTTATTTGGTACCATCTTCAGTTTCTTCAGAGTATGTGATACAGCCATTTGTGAAAATCACTGATACCACAGTCAAAGGACATAGATATGTAAACTTCACCTGCATTTCACCTGACACTGATATCCCTATCCATTGGATCTTCAATTAGGGGAGCCTGAGGCTCACAGAGAGCATGACTCTGTACCGACAAAGGACTCACAATAGATCCTGTCAGGAGCAAGGATGCTGGAGTGTATCAGAGTGAGATCTCCAACCAAGTCAGTTTGAAGACCAGTCTCTGAGTTTTGTGGACACGATGGGTGAGTGAACTCTCCTCTCTTCCTACAGGAGAATGCCGGTACTTCCTTTATCACTGTGTAAAAAAGGGAGAAAAGTTGTTTGGTGAAAATGATAAGTTACTACTCAGGTGCAGCAATCATGGTGCCTTATGCCTATAATCCTGGGCTACAAGTGTGTGTAAGGGAAGGCTGGGACTTGAAGTGGAGTTGTGTTAAAAGGAAAATAAAGACATCTGTGGAGTGAGCAACCAGCAGTCAATAGGGCAAAGGCTTCTTTATTTAGATACAGCAGCCAGGCGCAGGCCAAAGCGAGCCAGGGCAGCCAGGCCAGAGCGAGGAGGAGGGAGACGGGAGAAGGACCAGAAGAAGGGATGGTCCACGTGTCCGTGGTCCCTTAAGAGGCCTTCCTGACATCACCTTAGACTTCCCTTCACCCCGCCCTCATGGGCGTGTTCCAGCACACCTGTCAGGGTTACCTGGGGGAGGGGCTACCATGTCTCCCTACAGACATCAATATAGTAAACAAAAATTCAGAGCCCTTAAAAGCTTAGGTTATTATACAAATATATAGCGATCCCCCAGAATTCATGGGACATGATTTCAAGACCCCTCAAACTTTGGGATGCTCTGAGTGTTCTGTGAAAATGGTACATTTTTTTTTTCGAGACAGGCTTTTGGAGGCTGTCCTGGAACTAGCTCTTGTAGACCAGGCTGGCCTCGAACTCACAGAGATCTGCCTGCCTCTGCCTCCCGAGTGCTGGATTAAAGGCGTGCGCCACCAAAACCCGGCAGAGAATGGTACATTGTTTGCATAGAGAAAACTATCCTATCGTATTCTCAAATACATTTATTGCTGAATAAATTCACTGAAGCCCAATGCTCTCTGCATACCTTTCATCTACGTGAAGCGAGTCAAAGTGACAGAAGAAGGGTCTGTCCATGTTTCACTGTGGACATAGCTGGTTTCAAAATAGCTTTTATTCAGTTTTTTTGATGCACATCTGTAGAATCGTTCATGTAAGGGTAGAGCATCCTATTTTCATCCTGAAAGTGGCATATACAGTGGGATCTTGTACATGATTGTTTTTCCATTTAATATGAATTTCTTTCATTTTTTTCTAATTTTACTTCTTTTTTTTTCTCCCTCCCTTGCCCCCTCACCAACCCCCATCCCATCCCCTTTCTGCTCCCCAGGGAGGGTGAGGCCTACCACGGGGGATCTTCAAAATCTGTCATATCTTTTGGAGCAGGGCCTAGACCCTCCCTAGTGTGTCTAGGCTGAGAGAGTATCCCTCTATGTGGAGAGGG